>NW_014577108.1:481972-484472 GCF_000485595.1 Priapulus caudatus | reverse complement strand
ACAGCATGCTATGGTTATAAAGTATATACATGCATTGCGATATTACGTCGCACACCTCATGTTTGTAATGGTGTACTTTTAGTTATGAATTGTTTAGCTGATTATTTTATATGGGCAATATAGTTTTTCTACAGTATGATCTAATTTTATAATTCCTTTTTATTCGTGCTAAATGTTGTAAATAGCAATTAGGTCTATCAATGATTATTGAATTCTATGATGTATTTACTAACACCAATCTTGTCATTAATACATTGTAAACAAGTATTGGACCTAATGCGAAACGCTGCAAATATGTTTAATGAATAATTAATTAAATAAATAAATAAACAAACAAATAAATAAGTAAATAAACAAACAAATAAATGCATGAATAAATAAAACTGACGTAATTATTGCGTGGTTTGATGTGATGCGCGTACTACAGGCACTACGGGTCCGCACCGACTCTGCAGACCTCGGCCATCCCTCCCTCCCCTCCCTCTCCTCCCTCCCCTCCCTCCCCTCACACGCCGCATGACACACACACAGCTGCAGGAAGCACTGTGGGAGTATTGTCGATAAGCAATGATCGACCCAGTAATGTTTGATGACACTGGGCGGGAGTTATACCGCCTATACGTCAGGTCAGCGTCCGGTGTAACGCTAACAGAGACTAACTCATTGTTGAGATATAGCAACGCCTTATCAACGACAATAGCAGCAAAAAATATCGGAATACAGATTATTAACCTTATCAGTATTGACGTAGGTGACGTCATTGACACTCCTAGTATTCGATATTGAAATACCAGTATACGACGATCAAATTAATATTCTAGCTCATATAAAAAAACTATCCTGCGATATTCTAGTTCGCATTAAAACCTACTATAAAATATCCTGACTTGTATTAAAACCTGCCATGAGATAGCCTAGTTCGCATTAAAACCTACTATAAAATATCCTGACTTGTATTAACCCCCTCCCCGTGTCGCCGTATAATATTGTATGGTTGCCCCCACAGCGCAGTCGCCATGTTATCACGTGCTGCCATGTACACGGTGTGATTGGCTGTGGCAGTAATGACGTCAGTCGCGAGATAAGCTAGTGCGATGGTACGTGATACCGACGAAAATTGTTTTTGGTTGCGTTTGATTAAAGCTTTCGTACAGCGTCAGAGAAGATAGTGATTTATCTCCTTACGTAGCGATGGATGGCAAGGTTGTTGTGTAACTAACTGTTCACGGGTAGAAATGCTACTAATGTATATATACATACAGCATTACCCACTACATGTACCTACTATATGTACATACTTCATACATGTACATACTACATACATGTACATACTACATACATGTACATAATACATGTTTATACTACATGTACGTATACTGTATGTAATACTACATGTTCATACTACATGCATTTATATACTAAATGTACAGACTATATATATATATATACTACATGTATATACTACATGTATAAACTGCATGTATATACTACATGTGTATGCTACATGTACATCAGGAGTAGATAATAGGGAGGAGTGTGACATCAATAAACAAGGGAAGGGAAGGGGGGGATCATATGGCCCTATTATCTACTCCTGATGTACATACTAAATGTTCATACTACATGTACATACTGCATGTATATACTACATGTTCATACTACATGTACATACTGCATGTATATACTACATGTTCATACTACATGTACATACTGCATATATATACTACATGTATATACTACATGTATATACTACATGTGCATGCTATACTACATGTACTTACTACATGTACATACTGCATGTAGGCCTACATAATATATGTATATGTATATGTGTACGCATTTTGCAACTCATTATTAAAGCACGTCTCAAGGTGACTATATACGCTAAAGGCACAGCCTATACAAATATGCACATTGGCCAACACGGATTCATGTAATTTTAAAATTTTGCTATTCATGCTTTAAATGGTTGCTGTGCAAATTATAATCATTTGTTCGGCTACGGGGCGTGAACTGGAGTCGAACAGAATAAATCATTTAAAGACGATATTATATATATATATATATACACTCGCGCTGGTGTACCGCCTCGTCTCCTATATATAGTTACCATAGTTGTATGTCAAAGAAATGGTATGCACCAGTAGCAGCTCAATAGAGCATGAGCTCAGTAATAGCAATATTCTATCGCTTTTCGTGTGTAATTTCCCGTAACAGAGAGACAGAGAGAGATAGAGCTGATCGAATGGAAAGCAACAGTGGCCCTGACCAAAAACATGGTATGATATATAGACATCAAAATATGTTCAAAAATGAATATGTATATATAATCAAGAGCGCATTAAATTAATTAAGTGGTTAATGCGCTCTTGATATAATGCAAGGGTAGAATTTCCTGCACGTATGAATGTTATACGTGCTAACTCTAAATTGCGGTTATTATAAGGAAGGGCAAATTTTATTTTAATTAAAAATAATATATATCACACTATTAAAATTT
>NW_014577108.1:471972-476972 GCF_000485595.1 Priapulus caudatus | reverse complement strand
AATGCGTCGCGCAACATAGTGACCGCTCAGACGGGCACTTATTGTTTCATAGTGCCTGCTGCGTTATCCATAGAATTTCAAACGATTTATCACGTGATGCCCCACTATAAAGTTAAATTAAATGCGCATTAAAACCACTATTTTGACGAAAAAGAATTAGAACACAACCGGAGTATACGTTTACGCATTTCATCCGCCAGACTACGCCACGATGCTAGAACAAATCATCATATATATTATTTAGCGTTAACATTGATTTACATTCTGACTTTACTGATATTCAACCATAGTAAGCAATATTTGATGCGTGCTACAGCTGTGCTATCAAATCAAACGCGTTTCGCCACCGTTTCTAATTTCCATTATTGAACGAATTAGTTGTAGATGTGGTGTTTTAAATGCTGTTCTTTAATCACTAATATCGCCCATTGGAGACATAGCAAATAAGGACGGCACAAATATTACGGTTCGGTTTGGGTTTCTTTTTTGCCCAGCGATTGAAATAAATCATGGCCATATGACTGCAATAAATTACAATATTTAATCAATATTGGGCGATTACGGGTGGAGGCAACAGAAGTATAGTTTGCTGATACTGTGGTGAATTTTATAAGACTGATTTCGGTTATTGTTCATGAATTCATAAACGGCTTGAAAATATGGATTTTAAGCAGGGTTTCACTAATTACTGTTTTTGTGTATTACGTTATTATTTACGTCATTAATCGCGTTACAGCGGTATTTTATATTGTGTACCATATATATACTTACCGACATGCATGCGAAATTAGTGGTTGTATTTATGTGTGTTGTGGCATGCGTGCGTTTCTTCGGTCTGCTGTTTGTTTATCGCTTCTGCCCTAAAACGTTATTCCAGTATTGTTTTAACGAAACTGTGCTCTTACGAGTTTCACGACAAATTCGGTCTCCCGGAATCTATGCCATGTATATGTAAATATGCGTTTTTACTTGTTTTTTCTTCTTTTTTTCTCATTTTATTTGTATTTTTATTTTTATCTCTGAATTTCATTCCTATGACGCTTGCAATCTGTTTATCCCATCTTATTGATTACTAATACCAACGTTGATATTAATAATTAACCAAATATATAAATATCATTACTTGTTTCATCAAGTTTTGCACTAATTCCTTGCCTATCATGTCACACTGCTGAGCGCGTCGTGTATTATGCAGCAAGCACTATGTAAAGCTAGTATTTATAACTGTCATACTGACATTTCACGCCATGTGTTGGTTTTGGCCGCGTGGGGGTGTAAGCATTGCTCTGAAATAGCAGACGCGCTGCTGTAGGCCTACCATACTCACCGGTAACTCAAAGGCACTGTTATTAAATAGTCCCAGAAAACATTTGTGAGAAGCTTTAGGCAGACGCGCGATGTCTGCGATTACTGTGAGCGCTGTGTGCTCTCAGTCACCGCGTGTTTCACAATGAGATGGTAATTGTTATATATAGAGAGGGTCACACGCGAGATTACGATCGTTCTGCGCGAAGGAAATTACGTAACAAACACCACACGACAACAAACACCACACAACAAACAAAACACCACACAACAACAAAACGGGCAGCAACAATTCAACAAGCCAAAGTAATGAATTAATAAACAAAATGGTTATTTTACATATAACCGCGTGCGTTTCGATAGTGTGTTATTTAAAAACTATGTTACATGTGATTGTTGAATTAAATCTTCTTGCTTTATTTTAGAACCACCTGCACCCTGTACGATGAGTAATTAGTAGAAAGGCAAAGCTTGGTGCTGGCATATCTTTTTACAAAAATTGCTTTCACATATAGCGTACAGCTACGAAAATAGAATGATGAGAACAGAATAGAACAGAAATAGTATGCCAGCGAGAAATATAACACATAAACGTCAAAATATCCTGTGTTGGCGCACATTTTTCTCCGCATAATTAACAGCAAGAAACGGACACAATGAATTGAAATTTTAATAGTGTGATATATATATTATTTTTAATAAAATAAAATTTGTCCTTTCTCATATATAACGCAATTCAGAGTTCAGCACGTATTAAATTCATACGTGCGCAGGAAATTCTACACTTGCCATTATATCAAGAAGCCGCATTAACCCCTTAATTAAGTTTAATGCCTCTTGATTATATATACATATTTCATTTTTGATATATTTTGATGTCTATATATCATACCATGTTTTTGGTCAGGGCCACTGTTGCTTCATTCGATCAGCTCTATCTCTTCTTCTGTCTCTCTGGTTACGGGAAATTAGACACGAAAAAGCGATAGAATATTCTATTACTGAGCTCATGCTCTATTGAGCCTGCTACTGTGCATACCATATCTTTGAATCAACTATGGTATTATATATAGGAGCGAGCGATACACCAGCGCGAGTGTATATATATATATATATATATCGTCTTTAAATGATTTATTCTGTTCGACTCCAGGTTCCGCCCCGTGCCGAACAAATGATCTATAATTTTGCACAGCACATTTAAGCAATGAATAGCAAAATTTTTAAAATTACATGATCGTGTGGGCCAATGTGCATTTTGTATTAGGGCGTGCTTTTAGCCCCCCCCCCCCCCCCCCCGCCCCCCCCCCCCCCCCCCCCCCCCCCCCTATATAGTTCACATTTGAGACGTGCTTATAATGAGTTGCAAAATGCGTACACATATTAAATATAATGATATTATGTAGGCTAATGCAGTATGTACATTGTAGTAAGTTAATGCTAGTATAGCATGCCCACATGCTAGTACTATACATGTTAGTATATTATGGTAGTATATATATGCAGTATGTACATGTAGCCATTAACATTTTAGTATATACATGCAGTATGTACATGTTAGTGATGAACATGTAGTATATACATGGCAGTATGTACATGTAGTATAAACATTTAGTATGATACATCAGGAGTAGATAATAGGGCCATATGCATCCCCCCTTTCCCTTCCTTTGTTTATTTGATGCCAACACTCCTCCCTATTATCTCTCCTGATGTTACATGTAGCTTCACATGTAGGATATACCATGCCAGTTTATTACATGTAGTATATACATGTAGTATATATATTATATATATGAGGTCTGTACATTTAGTATATAAATGATAGTATGACATGTAGTATTACAATACAGTATAACGTACTGTAGTATAAACATGTATTTTGTCTACATGTAGATGTAGTATGTACATGTATGTAGGAGTACATGTATGCAGTATGTGCATACAGCTAGGTACAGTAGTGGGTATGCTGATATGTATATATACATTAGTAGCATTTCTACGTGAACAGTTTGTTACACAACAACCTTGCCATCCATCGCTACGTAAGGAGTAAATCACGTATCTTTCTCTGACGCTGTACGGAAAGCTTTAATCAACGCACCAAAAAACAATTTTCGTCGGTATCACGCTACCATCGCCACTAGCTTATCTCGGGACTGACGTCATTACTGCAAGCGCAATCACACCGTGTACATGCAGCATTGTGAAATAACATTGGCGAACTGCGCTGTGGGGCAACCATACAATATTATACGCGACACGGGGAAGGAGGTTGCATACAAGTCAGGATATTTTATAGTAATGTTTTAATTGCGAGTAGGCTAATCTCATGTTCAGGCTTTTTTACTACGGAGTTAGGATATTTCATAGTAGGTTTTAATGCGAACTAGAAAATATCTCAAGATAGGTTTTTATATTAAGCTAGGCATATCTGATCGTCGTATACTGGTATTCAATATCGAATACTAGGAGCGTTCAATTGACGGCACTACTCAATACTGATAAGGTTAATAAATCTGTATTCCGATATTTTTTTGCTGCTATTGTCGTTCCATAAGGCGTTGCTATATCTCAACAATGAGTTGTCTCTGTTAGCCTTACACCGGACGCTGACCTGACGTATAGGCGTATAAACTCCGCCAGTGTCATCAAACATTACTGGGTCGATCATGTGCTTATCGACAATACTCCCACAGTGTTCCTTGGCCACTGTAGTGTGTGTCATGCGGCGTGTGAGGGGAGGGAGGCGAAGAGGAGAGGGAGGGGAGGGAGGGGATGGCCGAGGTCTGCCAGAGTCGGCGTGCGACCGTAGTGCCTTGTAGTACGCGCATCACATCCAACAAACACGCATAATTACGTCAAGTTTTATTTATTCATGATTTATTTGTTGTTTATTTACTTATTTATTTGTTTGTTATTTATGTTATTTAATTAATTACTTCATTAAACATATTTCCATCGCTTCGCATTAGGTCCAATACATTGTTTACATGTATTAATGACAAGATTGGTGTTAGTAAATACATCATAGAATTCATAACATGATAGACCTAATTTGCTATTTACGACATTTAGCACGAATAAAAGGAATGATAAAATTAGATCATACTGTTAGAAAAACATATTGCCCATATTAAAATAATCAGCTAAACAATTTCATAACTAAAAGTACACCATTACAAACATGTGATGTGATGTGATGCGACTAATATCGCAATGCTGTATATACTTTATAAGCCTATGGATGCTGTGGCAGGCAATTCCCTTTACAGACTATGTTAACATCGACGGAGTTCCTTGTTAATGGTATTATGCCCGGATTAAGGCATGTTAATTGACATCTAGGCATCACCATGAAGGATGATGACCCACATTACCTACTTAATTAAACCTGCTGGTAATATGCGCTCGTCGGCATTCATTGCCGCTGGTGCGCGACCTTCTCGGAGACAATTCTCGGCTGCCATATTTCTGAATTTCAAAGGGTACGAAGCGCCGAAGCGCAAAGTAACTGCTTACACGGAAACCCCACGCTAGATGCTCTCAGAGTATTATACCGGTCTATATCAGCAATTCTGGTGGTTATTATTATTTACCATAATTATCGTATTAACATTTGTAGTAAGAACGTTACTACACTCGCTTATGCCTATAAACAATATGACTGACTGCTACGTGAAAACTACTTACTA
>NW_014577108.1:469206-471947 GCF_000485595.1 Priapulus caudatus | reverse complement strand
GTGTGTGTGTGTGTGTGTGTGTGTGTGTGTGTGTGTGTGTGTGTGTGTGTGTGTGTGTGTGTGTGTGTGTGTGTGTGTGTGTGTGTGTGTGTGTGTGTGTGTGTGTGTTATGGCCGCGAAAAATATCGCATTGTGATTCGTGTAAACCATGTCATGTGCCAACCGTGAAATGAAAACCAATGCTGTCCGCTGAGCGCATAAACTGTATTTACTCCAGTTTTAGAATATTACGTGTTTTCACACCTAATTTCCCTTCAATATTAGGCGAAGATACCGCGATTATAAGACATGTAGCCTAATGGGGTTTATGGCAAAATTTCACATTATTTATGAGAGACCTCTACCTAATTTCGACAGATAAACAGACTACGAGTGTGATACTGTGGCAATATTCAAGATTTGTTCGATATTTGATGATGAAATCATGTAAGATCGACATAATATAGGTCTGTACTGTAGCGTGTTGTATTACACACTAGATTTGCTGATCGCTCTACTGAACCCTTGCCTTCATTTTGAATTTTTAGTCATCAAATACATTTGTCAGCAACATATTTTCTACCTAATTCCGACAAATAATTGTTCATAGTACTAGTATGATATCTTGTATTAATATATAAGATTTTTGTGATGCATAATGATAAAATCGTACTAGTGTAATACTCTCAACGCTTGAATCTCTGATTGTCGTATTAACACACTGAGTTGGTTTTTATTTTGTTAATCATCATATCACAACATGTTAAAAAATTCCTACTTTTGACAGATAACCATAGTATTAGTGTAAGGCTGTGGTAATTTTCAAGTTTACCTGGATTTCTGATTGTAATGTCGTGTGAATTAAATAATCTTGATAACGCGTCAAACTGTCATTGTGAGTTTCTAGGGGTTCATCGTATGCTACACATATATAACCCAATTTCGTAAAAGTTTAACTATAATTATTATAATTTACGTGCGACTAGATGGGGGAAATTGCACTGCGAAAACAGCGAATGGTGAAAATTCGTAGCTTCACTGATGACTTGACCGGGGCGGAAGCCTCGCCTAGTATTATTTACTCCTAAATTTCAATCAATTCAAACAATACCAATGACACCCTATCAGTCAAATGAGTCGAGGCATATATACATATATATATATATATATATATATATATATTGTGCGTGTGCGTTTGCGTGTGTATGCGCGTGCGCGGAGGAATGTTGGTTGGATAACGGTTGGAAGAAAGCGCATTAGTAAGGCAACGGTTTCCTCTGAGATTATACTCTTGTGTGCATTTATTTTAAGATAGCAAATGCGAAATGAGCGAAATACTAATAGTCTTTATTATTTCACGCCTGAGGCTGCGCATTATATTAGAGTTCGTGGTGCCTTCTAATCGTAATTTTACCCTAAGCGACATCACTGAGGATTAGACGCGACAAATTTATTTATGTTAGCAATTTTATTGCTAGATGCAGGATCAGAGATGTGCATAGTTGCATCTTCGTCCAGAAAACAGAGAGATTGTCATTTTAGACGCGTGTTAAGTTAGATTGAGTAACTTTGTAAATTGGAGAAGCAGTTGAAATGTAAATGAAAAAGTATAGCTATCGGTCAAAATCTGGAGGGATTTAGCATGATGCATCGCTAAGGTACGGCCATCATGCTCTAGCCACATGTTTTTGTCAGTAAGTTCGATCTACATGCAGCGGCAACTATCCGCATGGAAAGCCAATAAAATTATAAAACCATAAACCCTACACCGTGAAATTTTCTCATTTATTTGATGGCATGCAAATTTGATCCTCAATCAAATGAATCATTAAAAGATAACAAAGACAACTGCTGTTAACTGTTTCCGTGCAGACCGTGGAGTTAGCAAAACTAGCAACAATTATAAGAATCGCGTTATAATGTATACAAGGTTTACAATGTACAAGGTATATATTAGGTACAAATTACTACCACGTCAATTAAATTTTTAGAACGCATGTCAATATTAATTGTTACATCGGCTCTTTCTAAACTGTAATGTATTATTTATGCTAATTAATCTAACCACACCGTGCACGGCCCTGGTAATCAACTTAACACACACGATAAAATTTTGTATTTTAGCATCTTCATTGTCAGAATCGTCGTCCGGCAATGTTGTAATCTTCACCGAACCGTCTAACCCATACTATTTCAAACCTACCATCGCGCTGTTGTATTTTGTGTACAGCTACTTGCAATAATTGTAACACGCGTATTATGCTTGGTTTATTCTCGAAATCTAACGACCGCATCGCGACCCTGCACGATTTATAGGTTACCTTGACGGGACATAAATCTGTCAAAACGCCATTTGCTGGCTGAGCGAAATAGAATAATTTAATGATTAATGCTGCTTTCATTGCATCGCATATAAATATTGGATATGTTGTCTACCTACTGAAATGTGCGTGTGCACGAGTAACGAACTCCTAGCCGTGTGTATTCAATTCAACATACGCCCGCTCATAGCTCATAGCTCATTTTACATATAGCCTCATTTGTTATACGATAATATCGAATTATTATAACAAACATAATATTCCGGTATATGTATAAGATATCAAACTAAGCTTGTGTTAAGATATACCATATATGGTGTTTTGGGGCAAAATAAATTACACAGATATCTATAGACATAGATTCACATCGCCATCGCCATCGCCATCGCCATCGCCATCGCCATCGCCATCGCCATCGCCATCGCCATCGCCATCGCCATC
>NW_014577108.1:463015-469181 GCF_000485595.1 Priapulus caudatus | reverse complement strand
CACACACACACACACACACACACACACACACACATACACACACACGCCCATGCACGCCGCACGCACGCACGCACGCACGCGTGCGCACACACACACACACGCACACACAAACATATACATATACATATATATAACATAATTTCACGTCGGGCGAAACTTTTAATAGGCGCGTATATTTACTCAAAAAAAACTTTGCTCGTTTTTTTCGTTCTCCGCAATAAATTCTAATAAAAAGCGCAGGAAATGGCGCATGCTGTGATTATTATGGGAAGGGTGTTCCGACGCCGTGTATATAGGTGCTAGCTGTAGCATAATAACAGATCTTTTCACGCCGACTACTGTCGTACATTCACCGTTTTTATCGAATTATTTCCGAACGGTCAAGCAGAATACTGACGACGTCTGATTAGTCCTTCGAGTCAGTTTGCCATGCCACCAGCGTAAACAGCGTCAAAGTATCGTCTGCTGCACCGCCCTGATTCTGATTGGCTCCAACTCGGGTGACGTTGCCGGAGATTGACGATATTTCGCGAAGGTGGCCGAGTCGGGGGGGAAGGTTTATATTCAACCAGCAGGCACTGCGAGTAAAATCAAGAGCGTATAAAGAAGGATATTACGCTTCTTTATACGCTCTTGGTAAAATGTATTATTTATGAAGAATCAGATAAGCACATAATCAGATAAGGTCATCTAGCTCTACCCGTGTAACCCTTCGCTCCCGCTACAGGGCTACACGAACAAAATTGATGCGAAGAAACGACAGTGAATATTTGCATCATGGCAGGCTGACTGGTGCTCGCCCACTAGCGCCACTGCAATTCGAATAAGACATGACGACGTATTTCTGTTTTGGGTTCGTTTGCGGTTCGGTAAACACCCTTATTTGGCCAAATTATAGTGAGCTCAGTTTGATTCGAGAGTGGCAGGCCGAAGTCAAGACGTTTGTCTTGTCGGTTGGATTTTTTTTTGTATCACCGGCTACGCCTAAAGCCTGCAATGCTGCAATGCAAAAGATTAGTCTGCAATGCAGCAAAGATTCACTACTGTTTCTCAGCACTGTGGGCCATTATCGCCCTGTAACAGGAGCGAGGGGCTACACGGGTAGAGCTATGTTGTTCGTATAGCCCCGTAGCGGGAGCGAATGGCTACACGGGTATACCTGTGTTGTTCGTAAGCCCTGTAGCAGAAGCGAAGGACCACACGGGTAGCTATGTTGTTCGTATATATAGCCCCGTAGCGGGAGCGAATGGCTACACGGGTATACCTATGTTGTTCGTATAGCCCTGTAGCAGGAGCGAAGGACCACACGGGTATAGCTATGTTGTTCTTATATATAGCCCCGTAGCAGGAGCGAAGGGCCACACGGGTATAGCTATGTTGTTCGTATATATAGCCCCGTAGCGGGAGCGAGTGGCTACACGGGTAGAGCTATGTTGTTCGTATAGCCCTGTAGCGCGGGAGGGAAGGGCTATGTGAATAGAGCTACGTTGAGCGTGAACTGTTGTTCGTATAGCCTTGTAGCGGGAGTAAAGTCATACACGGGTAGAGCTACGGTGGGCGTATAGCCCTGTAGCGGGAGCTAATGGCTACACGGGTAGAGCTACGGTGAGCGTGAACTGTGGGGTCGTATAGCCCTGTAGCGAACGCGAAGGGCCACACAGGTATAGCTATATTGTTTGTACATCCCTGTAGCGTGAGCGAAGGACTACACTACACGGGTAGAGCTACGGCGAGCGGGATCTATTGTTCGTATAGCCCCTGTAACGAGAGCGAATGGCTACACGCGGGTAGATGTTTATAGGTAATCGTACATGAAGCTGCCATGCAGTAGTTGCTCCTGGCTCGGAGCTTAGTCGCACAGCCGACCGTTATCTCCTGAGTAAAGCTGGCCGCGCGACAATCGACGTGTCACTATCATTTACATTTCTCGTCGGCACTGCACCGCTCCACGCCGACGACTTAACCGCGATGGACGTCTCGCTCGCATCCGCGCAAAAGCCACCGCGGAATTAATGGATGCGTAGCAGGATTACTGCATCCTGCTGCCGTCATGACAACAGTGCATCGGGTGGGGGGTATTGCGTTTCGGGACACGCTATCCTGGATTCTTGTTCCCTTCCCGCTGCCGCCGGTGGACCCGCGTCCGCAAGCCAAGATGCAAAGAGGCGCTAAGTCGGTTCATTATCTAGTCATTAGTGTTCTCGCGCACGCGATGGGATGAATGTTAGTCGCAGACAATACACTGCAGAGCTTAGCTGTGATGGTGGAAACGCACGCGAATGCACGGATTTGTATGCATCGCCATCGCCATCGCCATCGCCATCGCCATCGTCTGGCGATGGCGATGGCGATGGCGATGGCGATGGCGATGGCGATGGCGATATGGCGATGGCGATGGCGATGGCGATGGCGATGGCGATGGCGATGGCGATGGCGATGGCGATGGCGAAGATATCCACAAATTCTCATGTCGTCTTACAGATGTACTGAAATGAAGCTATTAGATGAGTAAAATATCAACGTAGAGTAAACTATACACATAAAACAGCCGTTTACAGCTTATTTCTAAGTTACAAGTCAATTTATGTTGTGGAACACGGATGGAAGGGGGCTAACCGCATGGACGTTAAATAACACTCATCCTACGTGAATCATGGAGCAGGGGCGTTGCAATAGTTAAGGATATAGTGTATACTAAATAGAAATCTTGTTCAGGATAAGCCTTTATCTTTAGCATTACGTCACAGCATGGAGCGTAAACGTAAGTAATATTAATCTAGATCATGCAGTTACAGGAATCCAACATGCTGCAGGTATTCTGCAATAGTTCATCACGGTCTTACTAGAAAGTGCAATGAAATATTTGTGCCGATGAGAGAAGGGTCGGCGAGAGAGTGAGAAGGATCAGATGGGAGAGAACAAGAGCGAGAGGCGAGAAGGGAGAAAAAGAGAGACGTAAGAGCGGAAGTAAGAGAGAGAGGGAGAGAGAATGCACGAAAAAGAGTGGGGAGAGACAGAGAGTGAGAGAGAGAGAGACGGAGGAAGAAAGAGAGAGAGAGAGAGAGAGAGAGAGAGAGAGAGAGAGAGAGTGTGTGTGTGTGTGAGCGAGAGGGGGCTATACATCTAGAATAGTTTAGTCTACTCTAGACGATCGCGTGTCTACATCTGCTATATCACAGCAAGCAAGAACCGCTGTTACATGTTTGGTTATACAGCTACCTACTTTCCTCAGGGAGCCACATATACCTTGAGATACTGAGATTTTATATTTTAGACCTAAACGTCTATAGCTCGTGTATGAAATCGCGTCACCACGGTTATTAGATGTAGTTACGCAATATTCCAACTAATATCAAGATAATTTGGCATTCATTGTGTTTATTAAATACGTAACCGTTCTAAAAATCGTTCCGTGATGAGATTGGGACGAGTGAGCGTGTAGAATGTACCGCTCCTGTGTGATCAATTCGCTCTCACTCGTGACGTCGAACTCTTTTTAATCATATCGAATGCGAAAGAAATCTAGCTAACATAATTTGTGATTAACAAAATGTGTGCGATAGACTATTTCCTTATAAAACGTATAAAGCTAGTGACCAAAATAATTATAATGCAAGAAATAGGTTCTGTACATAACAATAAGATGGTTACAAACTCGTATGCATTATCAATACAAAATTATTTATATGTATTCTGTACGAATCATTGGATAACTCGACGTATGCATGCACGCTTATATTATTTAAAACGGTTAGGATGTTGAAATTAAAGACACCATAATTGCAATAATAACCAAAAAAAACAAGTGCTATTCTAAATATGGTGCATAATTGAGAAACATCTATACCAGGTTTCAGGTAATCTATATTATCGTTCTACCAGAGAGAATATTTTAGATATATGGATAGCAGTAGCAGATTCAACGTTGATGATGGACAAAAACTCCAAACGAACGTTTCCTGCTCGTTCGAAATACTATTTCGCTCAAAATATTGAACCTGGGTAGAATTCTGTCGGTCTGTCAAATGTCTTTACTATAAACTAGGCAGACAAATGTGTCTTCTTCGCCATTGATACATTAGCGTAGATTAAAACTAGGTTTCTCCACATCAAAAGGAAATCCGAAACTTCAGATAATCAAATAACAGACGGCGAAACAAATAGCTGCTGTCATGCTATAAACATTGCCAAAGTATATTTCGCAAAGGCCCGCAACTAAAAATGTATATCAGTTAGGAAATTTGTATTTTTGTAAAAGGAGTTGGATCAAGATGATGATCCTGTGATATGGCTGGCTTTCATATTCCTACACTGGACATTACATGGATTTGATAAATCTGTTGCCGTGACTACTAGTATGACGTCACGGTAGAGTACGGCTGTCTTACGTCGTGTTATCTGAGTATAAGCATGATTTTTTAGCCATTATTCTAATCAATTTATAACTCAGTATTATTCATTATTTTTCAAGGCAGTCTTATCATTGTGCTGTTTATTGCAAACATGTATCTATATTATTCATGTATATTGCATTTATGTCTTTGGTGCTACGTTTTATAATTATAATAATAATAATAATAATAATAATAATAATAATAACCCTTTCTCGGTTTTGATCTCTTACAAATGCATATATCGATTAGTATTATCTATGAAATAACAGAATATATTAATAATGATTAATCAAACTAGATAAAGTAACTGTATAACAAATACAGTATTTCAGGCGTGTACGGCGTGTAAGTATGATTGTGCCATACCTGAATACGACTAGGATTGCTAAGGTATAACGTTATCAAGAATCTATAATTATGCATAAATGTAATATGCATGAAATATCTATTCCTTTACATTAGTTTTCTGGATACCCTTACCCTATCTTAATGAAATCTTTAATCGTATCGTAACGTCATATAAAAATCATTCGTGCTCATTGCTATTATTATATTATTTAACTGCACTTTGTTAATTAGAATTAATCATATGTATGTAATGTTTATATGCTAAGGACATCCTAACGATGGTTCCTAGAGTTTAAAGACATAGTAATGTGTGAGAGACAGCTAAACACTAACATGATGTTCCACTATAACTGCTATGTAAATGTAAGACGTATAATTCTAACCTCCTTTGGCATGACACTTGATATTATTTTAAGATGTCAATAACAGGCGCCTTTTATCCTTCATTAAACATTGTTTTAATATTTATCACGGATGCGAAAACGTTGGCGTAGAATTATAATATATGTAAAAAGACCGTGAAATGTTGCCTTTATTAACGACGTCATCATCAATACTCGATATACTTTCTTGTTATCTTGAAATAGCATCAGACAACGAGACAAAGATGAATTATTTTCTATTGTTTTTGAAGACAGTATGCTTGCTAGTTATGTTCGTGCTACAACCATGCAATAACCGTTGAATCAGTCAAAATAATTGAAGCGTTACAGAGGTTTTTTGTTGTAATGTTGTAACGTTTTTTTCTACAGTGTATATTAGCTATAGAAATGATCCGAACTAAGAAAAATTCTATAAAAAAAGGTCTATCGTGCTTGGAAATTTATTAATATTATTATATTATTCGTATTCAAATTAACTTCATTTCGCATTTGTCGTCCCACTCGCAAGGTCTGTCTCGATTGGCAATCCCAGACAAGGCAGGCTAATCACTCTCTGCTAGGGGACACCTGAATGCGACGCTCCTTTTATACAAGAATATAAAGATGCAGAGAAACGGAATAAGATTTAACTATCAATATACGATATTAGCTTCGGGCGACATTTCCTCCAGATAGATAGCATAGCGCTGCAATGAGCAGCAGAAATTCTGTGGCTCGCGGGAACTCGTAAATTCAGTGATATTGACGAATTGTTGGCAGTGGACACGCCTTCATGGTTATCGGTAAGGCGTGTGCGTGTAGAGCGATGCTCTATCTATCCTCCTTCATCTAGAGGCTGAGAACCACCCGCGAATCACGCACGGATCACGTGATGCACTCTCACTGTCAGACGCAGACATGTGAAGGATGGCGGGCGAAATGCTCCGGTTGCCGTGGGTGTTATCGCTAAACACTGTGAACGAGTGATAGAGGAGCGTCACAGTAAAAGATAGTGATAGACGGACAGATAGGCAGACAGAAAGACACACACACACACACACA
>NW_014577108.1:445547-463005 GCF_000485595.1 Priapulus caudatus | reverse complement strand
ACGGACATGATAATGGCACAACGAACAGAACACGCCGCCCGCGCGACACACACACACACAGCACCACACCACAGCACACACACTATCATAATACAATTACATCGCACGCTACGCACGCACGTCAGGCCGGCACGCACGCAGAGATTGCACACAAGAGAGAGAGAGAGAGAGAGAGGAAGAGAGAGCGAGAGAGAGAGAGACAGCAGCCAGCCACGCCAGCAGCAGCCAGCCAGACAGACAGACACAGTGAAGAGGAAGAGACAGACAGACGAAGAGAAACAAGAGAGTAAAGAGAGAAGAGAGCGAAAAGAGAGAAAAGAGGAGAGAGAGGACGAGAAAGAGAAAGAGAGAGAAAGAGAGAGGAGAGAGTGGGGAGAGTCCAAACAGAGACAGAGAGAGAGAGGGGTGAGAATAATGAGAGAGAGGAGAGAGAGGAGAGAGAGAGATGAGATAGAGAGAGAAAGCGGTAGAGAGTGACACAGCAGGAGAAACTGTAAGAGCGGCATTGTCATATGATTTATTTTATTTTAAAGCCAATTTACTAATGTATATAATGATATTGAATTTTTATAGAGCGTATTTAAGAAAGAGCGTTCAAGCTAATGCATATAATAGTAGTAACATACGGGTGTGGCAAGAATATACGCAATTGCATTTATCTGCAACTATTTAATGTAAACCGTAACACATCGTATGCCTTCATAATCCATGTCTGTGTATTGAAGGCCTTCATTCCTATTCAACAGCCCCCCCGTATCAACAGGATGTAATGCGGGCGATATCTACTGCTCTTCATTTTAATTATAAAGTAGATGCATTTTTACGAAATTGAGTTTCGCTGGGGTTTCATGCACAACCACACCTTTGTTCAAAGTATGATGGTAGATTATTTGCAGCTGTGTCTATAGCAATAGGCGGTCAAATGTGTATAGCGCCGAAATCGTTGTTCTCTGCCACCTGATTCATGGCAGGAGGCAGAGAGATCCAAGCCTTGTCAGAAACAAAATTGGTCTTAACATTAGTCTTGACATTAACTATTTCTCATAGACCGTTGACAGAAACGCTGCGAAGTTACGAGAATAAAAATCCGTAAGATTTCCTCATAATCATATGAAAAAGTGATTGTGCGACGGTACGAGAAATTATTATATGTTAAGACTTAATGTTATGACTATTTTGTGTTCTGACACGGCTCCAGTCTGCCTCACTATATGTTCTGGGCTATGTATACTATGTGTAACTATTGTATCTATGTGTACTACTAATGCTAATAACAGTTATTAATGGTACATTGTATTATCTAGGTATTGGTACTATGTATACACAGTTCCTATCTACGCTATCAATGTATTACTAGTATGTTATGTATGCATACTATGTATGTTAAGTCTACTATGATACTATGTTACTATGTGTACTATTCGTATACACGTATTTATGTATACGATGTATCCTTATGTACATGCTGTACTTGTTACAATGTATGTTATGTATACTATGTAGTACTATGTATACTCATGTAACTAGTCTGGTTATGTATACATGTTATACTATGTTATCAATGTGTGACTATAGTATGGTTATTATACTATGTATATATTACAATGTGTATATGTATGTTATGGTATACTATGTTAGTGGCATGTATACCTATGTATACTATTATACTATTATACTATGTATACTGATGTCATGACTATTATATATGTTACAATGTGTATATGTATATTATAGTATGTTGTGTTATAACTAATGTTAACTATGTTATATGTATAAGCTACAATGTATACTATTATACTATGTATTTATGTATAACTATGTATAATTACAATGTATACTATGTTAGGCAAATTGGTGTAACTATGTATACTAATGTATGTATTTAACTATGTTACCAATGTATACTATGTATATATTATGTTATGTATACTATGTATTATGTCTTACAGATGTGTACTATGTATACTATTGTTATGTAATACTCATGTTACAATTGTTACTATGTATACTATGTGGTGCGTGCGTGCGTGCGTGCGTGTGTGCGTGTGTGCGTGCGTGTGTAGGTATGTGTGTGTGTGTCTTTATGCAGATAACATATATATTGATTACTGATTCTCTGTGCCGACATATTGTTTCAGTGACCGAGGGACATGCTCCGATAGATACGAAGCGATCCCGCACGTCGTACACCCGCTACCAAACACTGGAGCTGGAGAAAGAATTCCACTTCAATCGATATCTGACGCGGCGACGGCGCATAGAGATCGCAAACGTGCTGCGACTCACCGAACGGCAGATCAAAATCTGGTTCCAGAATAGACGCATGAAGTGGAAGAAGGAGCACAGACTTCCGAAGCCCGTCATTCCTCCGCCATTCCCGGGCGATTTTGGACATTGACATGTGATCTCTCATTGATTAACATTTATTGATTAACATTGATGATCACTGATTAACAGATGAACTATGTCCGGTGCAGCGGAGCAAACGTAGGGGCGTGATGTTCGTGTATAGGCTTAGCTAAGAATATGTAGAATGCGAATGTAATCATAAGAAGTCGATTGTCGGTGAAATCCGAATTAATACGAAATCGGTTTCATGGCACCTAGTGCCAGGAATTCGCCAATGTAACTATTTGTAATAGTGTAATGCTACAATTGTCGCAGTAATAAAAAGTAGTTCTAACACAGAATTATAATAATAATTTGAAATTGCTTGCTAAACAACAATAATGATGAGAACATAAACAGTTATGGCAGCTACTGAACTATAGTTCACTAGATAATGTACATAGTATGTTTATCCCGTTGTTTTTATTCAGGGTATTTTCTGTTTTATTGTTGGAACGCTATTATAAACATTATTGTTTGAATCATTATTATTATTAAAAATTAAGCGTAATTATAACACAGGCGACATAAGGTAGGTAAATAAGGATTTTTTATTCTTGGTGCAGATAAAAGCTGTGCCTCGTGTGTGTTCGAATTCTAGCGTACACCGTATTTATGTTAACAAGTACCCCGCTTAGTTAACTGTTAAAATGTTGATGGTAAGCTATTCAGCTTGACGCAAACATTTGCCATTCGTTAAGGCGACTGGACACGGTTCCAAAACGTTTCTATATGAAATGACAGACACCCATATTATTTTAGTAAGTTTGCATTTACTGCATGTACTAATTATTCGTTTTATGAGATTGTATTCAGTATCGGTGTATATTTAAAAATGTTTGTATTCGCAGTATTACTGTCATTGTGTGAATCGAGGAGGGGACAGTCAATAAACGTGTAACACAGTGACTAGTGGGAAATTCGTATTGTCGGTTGTAACATTAACTAGTGAGAGGGTAATGGTCAAAATCGCAGCATTAAACATCGGGGTTATTGGTGTTAGACCGCTCACATACAGTGTAAGATAGAATTCAGACATGTACCTACTAGTGTTACATACTTAGTTGGTATGTTATTTAAAGAGAATACTAAAATATCGTTCATGCCAATGCAGAAGTATTTAATATAGTAATAATGTTATAGGACGTCAGTCAATTAGCTGTACTGTATAAAATGTTTTAGAAGTTATAATGTACTTGGTATTACTGCATTCACTCTTGTTTGCGTGTCTGGGAAATAACTTGTAATCCAGTCTGTAGGTAGATAGGTGTACAGATGTTGCCTATTCACTGCATGTGTTAGTCGATACAGAAATGAATGCAGTAAATATTATCGTATATAAACGGCTTCATCCAAAACACATATGTGAATTAGATGCTGATTCTACCAAATATACGATTTGTCCAACCTGTACGACGGATAGCAAAATTTGTGATCTATCTAGCGTATTGTTCCAGCACTGATTCACACATTTATTGTTATTCGAAATAGCTGTCTAGACACTTTACAATGTTTCTTATTTCCCATCACGGAGATATCTCTTATATGAGATATGTGGCATATAGAGGACCTGTGATTCCCTCTCGTCCTCTTGTACCACATAACATCTAAAATATTCCAGAAGCTGTACCATAGTAACGCAATAAAATATTAATAGACGCAGCAGTCTTTATCTTTGTCAGTGTAATATCTTGGCACGTAGTGATGATTGGGAAGTGTGTTGACGGTAGGTGTATACATAGATCTGGTAGATCTAGCTGTCGTGAATCACACTTATGAATGTATTACGCGGTCTTCTAGCGGGTCGCGCCCTGTTTTACACATAAAACGGGAATTAAGTGGAGAATTCGAGATATCATCACATTCTACGGCAAGAGCCAAGTACGAGCGTACCATTCTACCTTAACACGTGTAATGGCAGGTAAATAAACATTACAATAAAGACATCTGCTATAACAGCTATACCTACATAACCCTAAACCTAACCAGCGATATCCGAATTGTCGATAAACTATTTATAACATTGTGAAGAGTGTCTAACAGTAATTTTCTAATTTCACTCAATATGTAAAGATGCAATGACGTCACGGTTTAAATAAGGCTTTCACAAATTTACGCGGGAAATACATGAGTCATAATATTATATTTCAATTCTCGCGTTACTGAGTGATCCCGTGTATAGGAGTCATGTTCTAGACCTTTGTATCGTAATGCGCCCCTGAAAATAAAACGATCAGTAGATTTAGTAAGTTAAAGGCAAGTTCATTCTACATACTACTACCTGTTCGTTCGTGTGCAATTAGCTAGTGTATCGTATACACATATATGAAAGAATTTTTCAGGAAATAAACCCGTATGAATATACAATACGCTAGTGTTCTGCTATTGCATCGGTAATGCCAAATGGCTCACTTGTCTTTACATTTACTTCGTTTTCCAATAACTATTGCCTCTCAGTACAAACACTACTGTGTGTGTGTGTGTGTGTGTGTGTGTGTGTGTGTGTGTGTGTGTGTGTGTGTGTGTGTGTGTGTGTGTGTGTGTGTGTGTGTGTGTGTGTGTGTGTGTGTGGGCGTGTGCGGGTGCGTGTGCGTGTGCGTGCAAGTGCGTGAGCATGTGCGTGTACTTGTGCGTGTGCATGTGACTGCGTGGGTTTGTGCGTTCGCATGTGCGTGTCCTGGTATACGTGTGCGTATGCGTGTGCGTGTGCTGGTACGTGTGCGCGTACGTGTGCGTGTGCGTGTGCGGGTGCGTGTGCGTGTGCGTGGGCGTGCGTGTGTCCGTGCGTTTGTCCGTGCGTGTGTCCGTGCGTGTGCGACGTGAACCTGTATAGGCTTTTAATTGTAACCGGCTCCTAAATAAATCAATAATCATAAATCGTAAACATAAGGAATGTTTATTTGGTCCCTCTAATAAATCTACTTTGGGTGAATTTTTGCGACATAGAATTACAATCCGTATGCTACGACAAGATTAATTGTGTTAACGATTTGCACCGACATAATATTTACAGCGTCCATGTAAAAATAGTAGAAAATGTACGAATATAAATGTAGTAAAAGGTAGAATAGAATACGTGCCTTTATAATATTTCGCAGGAGTATTGACAATCGCCGTAACGTAAAACATGAGTGCAGCGCACACATATTATCATATTATTATTCGAGTTTCATCCATAAACATGCTAATATGGAATAACTACGATACCAAGAGTCTTACCATCTTATCCTAAATTAATTGCGGTAGATAAACTAGGTGATTATGTAGATTAAGTAGATTAAGTTAATAGCAATTTCATTCATACACGTGTTCCGTGTTTTTTGTACAAGCTCTACTTTAAAATAACCAGTATAACCCGTCTATGATATTTTCTCTGTTCTTTTATCTAAAGTGCATTATAATTATTAGTAGTCATAGCAACAGATAAAATCTTTAAAGGTGACTAGAATAATAAAAAATATAGGCGTGTCTCACAATAGGGAATTCCTGATAAATTATTGCACCCATTTGTGTCTGATCTCAGAAACATGTAGGTGGTGCCACCTTTTGAGCAAACGCATGATGTCAGACATGCAGTTTTATATACGGGTAAGTTCTATATACGTGTGCTACCTACTCACTACCTGAGAGGCACAGAGCAATAACTTTATCAATCTATATTACTTGTACACAAATTTTTGCTTGACGGTTTACCAGGTTACGTCTTTTTACACGGTTTAAGCCGTTACGATCGATGTGCCATAATTTAATTATGTAAATAGTGTATTTTTTTGCGGAAATTCAAACAAACTAAACAAGCTATTGTATTACGAATTCATTGCGTTTTTTATTGTGACTGCAACTATTTATAGTATGTGTAAAAGATTTTAGCAAAATATGGAGAAAAATATTTTTGGTGGGAGACTAGTGTTGAATGTAGTAGAAACATGAGAGATGATCGATGATCAGATAAGTTACATATGAGTGAAAGAAATCATGAGAAACGCCTAGAGAAATCTCACAAGTTTCAAACATAATTTGGAAAATCGATTAAACTGGGACCCCCGCTCCACAAATTAAGGAAGACCGCAGAGGAATTCAGAATGCAGACGCCACTTAATGAGACTAGCGACGTCATATGCTCCACAGAAATTACGTCTGTCGCTGAGAAATAAATCAATACTTTACTCCTACTGAATTCTTTAATTGATCCTTGTTTATCGATTGTCTTTATTGTCCTTCAAATCTTCCTAATATTAATATGTAATATAAATTTATTCCATGTTTGTTTAGCATTTTCGAAAATTATCTTTGCGTATGTAAATCAGTGCGTGCGTGAGTGAGTGCGTGCGTGAGTGAGTGCGTCAGTTTATCTGTGTCTATGTGTCTGTCTATCTATCTATCTCTTTGTCTCTCTGTCCGCCCGTCTGTCTATCTGTGTGTCTGTCTGTGTATATTTTTGTCTGTCTGTTTATCTGTCTGTCAGTCTGTCTGCTTGTCTCTAATTTTACCATAGTTTTAATCGAACCCCAGGCCTCTTGATTCAGACAGACTCACGCCGACATGGAATATATACATTGGCACGCACTTACGTATACCGAAACAAGTGCATGCACTCTAAACGCACTCACTCACTCACTCACTTACTCACTCACTCACTCATTCAGTGACTAAGTTATTAACACTGATCGATCGATGGAAACACGACTGAACAAGATTAGCTCTGACGTCAAACATTTCTTATATATTTAATGCGACATATCTTACGGAACTCATCGCAATACACGATATAAGTAAGTAGTTAATTCCCTCTGCTGACGTCAGAGCTTGACGTTGGTGATCATTTTCTGGAGTCGAATCTGACCTGATATAGAAGCTATCCAGCTACACGGCGGCGTTTATGTTTAAATATAAGCGAAAATTGTCACAGATTATTTAGTAGTTATCTGGCTCGGGACATCCTCAGCAGATTGGTTTCTTTGTATAGTGAATAACATTTCACAAGACAGTAAGGTATCATGAATCTTGCTAGCATATCTGAATGACAAACCTGCATTGTCACTGTGAAAACGCGCCACTCACACATGTAAAGGTATACCTTCTTCTATATAGTCGCAGAATCAACATTTTTAGTTATAGTAGCCTGTCAGAACAAAACATGTTCATTCTGAGTTATAGGTGATTTTTCACCTAAAAGTAGTAAAAAGCCGATTTTTTTTGTCATAAATACCTTTAGTAGTTATCCATGTTCGATGTTACATCAATAAAACTGGCCAAAAGTGTAATATGCAGTAAGATATTTTTTCAGAATTTTGTCCAAATGAAGGCCAAATGAAAACAAACTTATGACCTAACTCATGAACTAATTACTCTGAAGTTTGTTTTACAAAATCCAACTACTCAAATGCTCATAACTTCCGAACCATGTGACCTATGAAGAAGATCTTGGTGTCAAAATAACCAGAATTAAATGGTCTTTCTGATATAACTACTGATTCATAATGTCCAAATTGAGACCTACGGCATGTTTTGATCTGACAGGCTACTCTGATTCTGATTATAGATACAGCCTGTTTATAACAGTTGTATATTTGAATGATAATTATTTAGTAGTCATCGTACAATATTTATGCTTTATACATGATTTCTGGAAACAAAAAATAATGATACCTAATTAAAATGTTTACCATTTTACACATAAAATTCCAACATTTAAGTCACTCGCAACAGGTACCCATCCCTCGTTTATTTTTCGACAACCCTTTCATTTACCAGCGGTAGTAAAATACCAATAACACCAGTCATGGCGATCTATTAGCAATATTAGACAGGTTTGGTCAATGTTTCTGTTCCTATATAGAACATGTTTAGCACGTTGATGGATGACACCACCCACGCTAGGTCCTCATTACGTGTACCTATATGTCGTAATTAGTGGCTTATATGATCTATAAAATATAATCACACGTAAATGTTTTGTAATATCCATAGGCTTGTTCCCTTGTGTATGGCGCAGCCTAGAAAGGTATGTATGCATTAAATACTATACGAAGTTTTATTTATACCGTTTATCAGCCTTGGTGCGTGCGTGCGTTCATACGTTCTTACGTTCGTGCGCGCATACGTGTGTGCGTGCTTACGTACGTACGCGCGTACGTGCATGCGCGCATACGTGTGTGCGTGCTTACGTGTGTGCGTGCTTACGTACGTGCGTGCGTGTGTAATGTAATAAATAATATCACATTATTATATAGCATTACAAGCTACTACTACTACTACTACTATTACTACTACTACTACTACTACTACTACTAGCTACTATACTACTACTACTACTACTTCTTACTACTTACTTGCCACTACTACTACTACTACTACTACTACTACTACTACTACTACTACTACTACTACTACTACTTGTATCTTCTTCTTATCTACTAGTATGCGCGTTAAATAAAACAATTGTACAGAATTTAAACTGGTCGACAACTCTTAAATAATGTTATTGTATATAAGGTAATAAACATTTGTGAAAAAAGCTGTAATACGGTGAGTAGGTAGAGTCAGTAGACACATAAATACATGTACAATCACAGATCTACGTTACCGACAACGCGATGATAAAGACATGTTCATAATTATTTCTCCATATTTATCAATATAATATCCAAGTAATACATGTTACCGTATATGCGGCTTAGCAGAGCACAGCAGTGCTTTTTAATTTTTTGACATATCATGAAAATCAATCGCTGTATTTCATAAGCCCTTGTATATTCTCACTAGCAGCAATGGTTAGTATATAATATAGGTCATCCCGCTAAGGTATATAATATAGGTCATCCCGCTAAGGTATATAATATAGCAAACCGTCGCTGAAAAGCCAAACTATAATAATGCTTGCTTTACCGACCTCCAGCTTTTAAGACGCGGGGTGGTTTATAGAAAAGATTCTAATAACAAAAGCTTGTTCTGTACACCGCAACATACGGTAACTATTATTGCATTGAGACATCGTTACAAACGGTTAACAAGAAAAATTGATTTTTTAGCCATGGCAGGAAATGTTTGATGGATAGAGTCTAACTCTAAGGTTAAACGATGATGACGTTGTTGCTTGTTATAAACAGTATTGGCTAGACAATGTTGTCCTGCGATGCAAGTTTTATAGTATGTTTGTTATTGTCGTATTTATATTTGTGGTTATTAGTACAGAAGATGAAATATAAAGCAGATGTATAGACGTGATATTTTGTCTTCTAAAATCGAAATTCGTCCCCCTCTCGAGGTTTCTTAACAACCCCGATTTGTGCCTGGTTATATCTAGCCTAGCGAATTCTACAGTATATAGTGTGCCCACCAGATAGTGTAATATAGAATTCTATTTAGATAATGTGAATTATTGCCAGCTACACACATCAAAGTAGTAATTTTTTGATAAATTACATTATTAATTATCTAAATAGGAAATATAATGACCTATTTCTAACAATTTTTTATTTTTTAATGTCTTTCTATAACTTCTGGCTCCTGCTCTTCCAAAATACCGCTGACAGACAGAATCTTATCACTGGTTGAAGTGAAGGGTTCCGGGAGCACCGCTCCGCTAAAAATAGTCATCAACCAACTATGGCCCCAGTCACAGATGGTACGTTAGGACCGCCGAGCTACGAATTTTTACCTTATTAATCAGTTATATATTTATTTATTTATTGGTATATTTTTATTTATTTATTTATTTTATTATATTATACACGTATATATAATAGTTTAACCATCTGTTTTTAACTAAAGATGGCGTATCCAAAATTGGCTGGAAAACGGCCAAGTTTGAATCACGATTCCAATTATGAACTGTGTATAAAGTGTCAAGGACTGATTTGTGCACTGTATTCCGTCCAATAAATAGTTTATTTGATTTCGAAGCTCATATATTGCATCAGAGAAAAACAGGTTTTGGCAAGGCATGAATTCTACTGGTAAATGTGCGTTTATTGAATCGGACTGGCATTTTCTCAGGTAAGTGATGATTCAGATTGCTAGAAAAGCCCAACTAAATCAGCAAAGAATGTGTCACAAAAAGATATTTCTCCGATGACACCCGAGACTGCTACTCTGGTATCTCTTACAGATACGTACAGATATGGACGCCACTACTTCCATACATTTTCTCGAGATAATTTTAGCAGATGACAAATTCAACAGAGGGATAAGATTTTAGATAGGTATTACACCGTTTGGAAGAGGCAAGGAGTCAGCTATTATACTGTTATCATAGGGAATTAAAAAAACAAGACACCACAAGATGAATCTCATGTTGACTTTAGCCATACTACTGGAAATTGTTAAGATGTTAGATATTCAACAGCCGCAAAAGATTGAACAGTAGGCGATGTAATTAGTAATATGTCAGAAAATATTTCAAATATCTGCTGATAATATATTTGTGTGAAATGTCTGCCACGGAATCATTTTCTAAACCAAATGAAATCACATTTCTGGTTGAGTAACAGCCATGTAGCAACAGCTGTCTATAAACACCTCCCACACGGAAACCCAATCGCCACAGCACTCTCTAACAAATTATTCGTAGTAAGTTCTTCCACTTACAACATATTTTAACATCAAAGTTAACCATTTGCGAAGAGGAGCTTATCAATCTAACCACTTTACCGTGCACCAGGAGAAGAAAGTTGTCAACACATATATAATGCAAACTACAGCCTGGCATATAGCCGGGCTCTCTCAAAATGCTACATGTACATGGAACAGCAAGTCTTATGCATGAAAATAACACATCCAAACTGTGCACATGCAATTCGTCAACGCAGTGATGATTCAGCTCATGGCCACCACTGATACAAAACCAGGATACCTGGACCAGGAAGTTCTAGACCGCGTTACCCAGTTGTAGTAACAGAGTAGAACGTTGTTAGTTGTTTCTACGTAAATGCGATGCAACATTAAACAACAGTCACTTTAGTTTTTATCATCTCAGCAGTAATCAAGAAGAATCAAACGCATTATTGATGCTCCACGAAAAAAATGTCTCATAATCAAGGAACTCAATATATATGTTCTCAACAGATACTGATGTCTTAATCGTTGCCCTGGGGGGGGGGCATTCACCTTAACTGGATCATGATGTAAAGGTTACCAGGAGCTCGGGAATATACCATCTCATGCACCGCCCATCTAAATGCCAACTGTGCTGTTTTTGTGGTAAGTTAGCAGCAACCCATCTAAGCAATTCCACGGCTTCTGTAATACGATTGGTAGATATGATGGGAAATGAGAACTAACCTGCCGGAATGCATAGGTAAAAGTAAAACCCGCGATAGTTTATGTGTTCCTACGATTGAACTAGAGCAAACTATCAACATCGCTTGGTGAATTCGTCTGACAATTGTACCAACCAACATTCACGGACGCGGCCGCATTAAGATGGCTAATCTTTAAGCAGTGTTAGACAGAGGCTGGAAAGCATCCACTAACGCCATAACAGCTGAATAATCATATATTACCCGCCAATTACCAAGTCACAGTTAGATGCAACAATCATGTGGAGGATGCAGCTTCGGTCGCAGTAAGGCAAGAACTTGATCACGCAAAATGACAGAGATGGTCTGCAGAGCAATGTGTGTTTCTGCCGCGCTACGAAATGTCTGTGAGCGAAGAACATAGATAAGATCTGAGAACTCCAAAGACAGAAGTCAGAAGAACAACGAAGATATTTTTTATTATCATTAAGCCCAACAGCTATGATTAATAATAGTTAATGTACAGGTGCAGCGCTAATGGGATGTTTATATAACTGCATAAAAATGGACAAAATTAAATACTTAATTTTATAATGATTAAATGTATAGATTGTTACTGAAATAATAACATTATACGTATTATACACATTGAATTAAACGTGAACACTGCTAACCGTGTGGACCCCTCGTGCACACGTTGTTTACATCGATGCGGCCGTTCTCGCAATTTTTGTTTCGACCAATCCTGTCTCGTTCCGGCGAAGATCAGTGTTTGGATTGGCTGCTTTGATTTTCGTTTAAATACTTAAATGCACGTCACGTTTTTCCGCGCCAGCGCCGCCATGTTTTACGTTTACATTGCACAGTAATTTCGGTAGAAAATCAAGATGCAAGTTAAATTAATTTCCGCTTGTCAGTTGGATGTACAGTACTGCACAACATTACACATAAAATATCAGGACATAGTGACATTTAAATATGTAATGTATACATATAATGTATTACTTGACAATTAAACAAATCGGCAAGGAACCTGAAAAATATCGTAATCTTCTTTCTACCAAAATCAAATAACAATTTTAACATGAAGTCGAATCAAGTAAATAATTCTTACACAACATACATAAACGTTATTTCTAATATATGCAAATAAGGGCAACACATTACACATATAAAATACCAATATCCACGCACTGGTGCCACGCCGGGCTACTACCTGCTGAAATCCAAATGATAAAAACTGGAATGACCTGAGTTATGACTAGTTAATCAGACAAACGTAGCCATTCTCGCCTGCTGTCCACCCAGACTAGCCAGCCATCCGTATATATGGACGAATCTCGTCTACTACCTGCAAGAGTGAATGAAATAAAGCTTTACAAATTGATATCGTAATCATATATATATATTTGTATAATTAGCAATTGCTTTGGCGGCATACATGGACGTAAATCATTGCAACTGTCATTTATTTTTCCGTCTTATTTTAGACATCATGTGTCACATCGTAAATTTACTGCACTCGCAATCGCCGAACAAGGTCTAAAACACTCCATATATATGAGTGGATCGAAACAACTACGTACATACATACTCGCATGCATACATACATGCATACATACATACATACATACATACATACATACATACATACATACATACATACATACATACATACATACATACATACATCTACATACATACATACATACATACATACATACAATACATACATACATACATACATATCATACATACATACATACATACAATACCAAATACATACATACAGCTACATACGATACATACATACATACATACGATACATTACATACATACCACTACACCCTAACATACAATACACTACATGACATACATACAGATACATACAATACATGGCATGCAATGCAAATGCAATGACATGCATGGCATGCATGCATGCATGCATGCATACATACTACATACATAGCATACATACATACACTACATACCAATACATACATACATACATACACTACATACTATATACAATACATACATAGCAAGTACATACATACATACATACATACATACATACATACATACATACATACATCATACATACATTACATTACATACATCATACCATACATACATGTACATACATACATTACATACATACATTTCATTACATACACTACATACATACATACATCTACATACATACATACATACATACATATCATACATGACACTACATACATACATAACATACACTACATAATAATACATTTACAAACCATACATACATAACATACATACATACAATAATAGATACATACATACATAATACATACAGGTACATACATCATACATGCATACATTACATACATACATACATAGAAACATACATACATACATACATACATCCATACATTACATACATCATAGCATACATACATACATACATACATAACATACAATTAACATACATACATACATACATACATACATAATAACATGTACATACAATACATACATCATACATACATACATAAGCTACATACAATACATACATACATACATAAAACATACAATACATAATACATACATGCATGGCATGCATACATACATACATAACATACATACATACATACATACATACCCATGATCATACATAGACATACACAATACATACATACATACACACACACAATACACGCCCACACACACATACACACACACCTAGAGGCACACACCACCACACACAGGTTGCACACCAGTCCACACACATACAACACACACATACATACACACATACATCACATAACTATCGACACATACATACACCACAACCCCAATAGCATACGTCACAGCAGACATACATAACATTAACATACTATACAGTACATACACATAGCAGTTACATACATAACATAAACAGTAAAGTCACATACAATACATACATACCAACAATACATACATACATACAATACATACATAACATACATACATACATTATACATACATACTAAATAAATAATCATACATACATACATACACATACTACATACATACATACATACATACATACTACATACATACATAACTACATACATACATAACATACATAAGCTACATACATACATACAATACAATACATACATACATACATACATACATACACGCTACAATACATACATACAATACATACATATACATACAATACATAACATACATACATACAACATACATACATACATACAATACAACACACACTTACACATACACACGCCACACATTCACACTACACAAGCACGACACAGTACATTACATACACACGATACATAACACACATACATAACAGTACATACATAACATACATCACACACATAAGCATAACATCACATACACACATACATACAGTAACATACATACATACATGAACATAACATACATACTACATTACATACATACATACATACTACATAATACATACATACATACATACATACATACATACATACATACATACATTACATACATACCATAGCATAGCCATACATACATACATACATACATACATACCATATCTACATACATACATACATACATACATACATCATACATACATTAATACATACATACAGTACATACATACATACATACATACATACTACATACATCACATACATACATGAACATACATACAGACATCACACCCTACACTACATACAATACATCATACATACATACATACATACCATACATACATACATACACCACAACACATACACTACACACGAACATGGGTGCATACATATCATACATACATACATACATACATACATACATACATACATAACCATCACATACATCACATACATATCATACTATTACATACATACATAGCATACATAACATACATACATACAGTACATACATATCATACATACAGTACATACATACATACACTACATTACATACATAACCATACATACATACATACCATACATACATCATACACGTACACTACATACCATAACATACATACATACATACATACATACACTACATACCATACATCACATAGCATACCATAGCATACATAGCATACATACATAGCATACACAACACATACACACACCGACAGCACACACATACACACACACACAGCCTAACATACATAACACGCACATACGATACACCACATACACTACAAATACATACATAACCATACATACACACATACATACATACATACATACACACATACATACATACATACATACATACATACATACATACACTACATACATCACGATACATACATACATACATACATACATAACATACCATACATACCTTACATACATACATCATACATACATACATACAAATACATACATACCATAGCATATAATACATACATACATAACATACCATACATACATACATAGACATACGATACCATACATACATACCATACATCACATACATATCATACATACATACATACATACATATCATACATTACCAGTATCAATACCATAATACATACACTACATACATACATACATTACATACATACATACATACATACATACATACATACATACAGTACATACACTACATACATACATACATACATATCATACATACACATACATACATACCATACATACATACATACATACATACATACACTACATACATGATCTATACATACCATACATACATACATACAATACATACATACATACATACATACATACATAAATTCAAACATACATACATACATACATACATCTACATACATACGATACATACATACTACATACTAACATACAATACATACATACCACTACATACAATACATAACATAATCATACATACATACCATACAATCTACAATACCATAACATACATACATACATATCATACATTACATACATACATACATACCAACATACATACATCACATACATACATACATAACGATACAATACATACATACAATCACATAAAGCATACATACATACATACATGACCAAACCAACCACCACCAGCCACACCACCACCAATAGCAAGCAGCAAAGCAGCATCACCACCACCCACCACCTACCACCACAACCAGCAGTCAGCAGCAAAAGCATCCACCACGACCCAAACCACCCGCAGACCACATACCACCAACCACCACCAACAACACGCACCACCACTTAACACGCACCACCACACCAACACCACCAACACGCAACCAACACCACCGAACTCGACCACCTAACAACCACTAACCATCACCACCTCTACTAACCACTAACACAGTACCCACACCATTACCTACCGACCCAAATAGAACATCACGCCTACGCAGGACATGACTCACCCGTGCTTGCTAATTTAATACTTTTATTGTTTTGTAAACACTCACATTTGCAATACTACCGTCGTCTCATTATTCACACACACTGCCCAACATGCACATCTGCAATTAAGATGAAAGTTAAAACAGCAACCGCCCGCTTATTTAACGAAGAATGAATATTCAAGACGATTGACAATCAGTTGTATTTAGCGCATTATTATCTTTCAGTTACCGTCAGCTATCACAACACTATTTACAACCCTAGAAATCAATTAAAAATGTTAAAAATATAACTTTTATACATCTTCAGCTAAAACCTAAATTCAGCATAAAGAATAATTTTACAGATTTAGTCATCTTCAAAAATTTTAACATAATTTTATGATTCTAGCATTTTACATAAGCTTTAAAAATTCTACTATTGAATATGTCAGATATACATCAAAGCAATCTACCATCGCTATAGACATACTCAAGCACGCCA
>NW_014577108.1:437815-445170 GCF_000485595.1 Priapulus caudatus | reverse complement strand
TCCTTCTATCGCTTGTTTCCCTTCCTCCGGTCTCCCGTTGTCTTGTCTGCTCGTGCTTTCCGACAGCTGGTGTTCTCCATCACGGTTCTCTTCTGGGCGATTCCAGGTTCTTCTCCCCTCCTTGGTCTTGTTTCGCTTGCGCAGGGATTGTTGTGGTCTGGAGTCGCAGTCCTGCAGAAGACTAGCATAATGGCAAATTAGCTTTAATCAGGAGCTAAATGCCTCGGGGAAGTAGTGTCGGTTCTCTGTTGGTTCAATGACGGATATGTGTATATGTGCGTATGTATGCTATGTATGTAGGGCTGTTATGTTAATATGTATATGATATATGGTTAAGCATAGTGAATGTATGGTATAGTTAATGTATGTCATGCTATACTTGTTATTGTATAAGGTATATCGTTATTGTTTATGATTTGAAAGTTAATTAGGTATTTGTATGTATGTATTAGGTTACTCTAATATAGAAGATATATTGATAGAATATGTGTAGACATATTTTATTACTGTATTGTGAGTTGTGATTGTTTATGTATGTATGGGTGTTTATGTCACTCGTAAATGATATGAGTTATTAGTTATTTTATCAGCTGTTATTTAATTGTAGATGTTTTATTATTTGGATAATGATATGCTACGGTAGCTCGCTGATTGTGCGGCTAAATAAGATATATTATGTTACTAGATTAATATGTTATTCCTCTAAATAAATAGTACAATTTATTTTATGTAAATTAGATAAAGTAAATGTGATTATACTCGTATGTATGTATGTTGATAGTATGTATTGTATGGTATTATGTAATGTTATTTACTGAAATGTATTGTATTGATCTCAGATACTTTGATATTTTGGTGTCTCTAATAATAAAATTTGTATGCTCAGAGGTTGTAAATTGGTATTGATATGGTAGAATGTCACTTGTAATGTTGTAATTGTATGTAGTTGATATTGTAATAATGATATTTTATGTATAGTGATGATTTTCATGAGATGTGGATGTAATTTTGTTTAAGACTTGATATTAGAGTATCAGTGGCATTAATAAACTGTGAAATGTATGTATGTATGATATGTGCGTCATAAGTGATATGTAAGCTCTCACTCGTAGTTGTGATTATCATTCAGATTATTGTATCGTATGTATGTTATGTATGATGTAAGCTAATAAATGGCATAACTTTGTATGTATGAGCTATGTCAATGCGATAGTGATATATATGTACCTGCAGTTGTATGATAATCTATGACTTATGCTTACGGTATTTATATACCCAAAATTCAATCTTGCTATGATAATTTATTGTATATGCTCATGATTTATATGTTAATGTAATGTAATAATGTATGTATGGATGTTGTTGTATATATGTAAATGTAATGTAGATATGTAGATGTATGCAATAGAATAGTGTTGTATGTGTATTGTAGTGTATAATAGTAATGTACTGTGTTTATTGATATGGTATATAGATATTTAATGTATTTGATATGATATGTCATGTTATTGTATATACCTCGTTATGCCCTACGCTATCGTAAGTGGTGTAATAATAGTGGATATATATATAACGTGTCTCATAATAGATATTGATTCCATAATTGTATGTATGTATGTAGTGAGTGTTATTTTGATTAGTAATTTGATATAGTGTATAGTATTGGTATGATATCGATTACTAGGAAGATTAATTAAAGGACTCAAAACATTGTCTTTATATGAGATACTCTGGTATTGTATGTGCTATGTATAGTGTTATGTTTATTATAGTTATGGTTATCTCACAAATGTACTGTTATGGTATGGATTATGCTACTGCTATGGTATTGTCATGCCTATGTTAATAGCTCGAATCTGTGAGCAAATTCTCTGGTATGGTTATGTAGGTCTATGTATGTATGTATGCTACTGGGTTTATGTTTATTGTTATTGCTAATTGTATGGGTTCATGGTATAGATTTATTGGATATCACATGTTACTGATTGCGCTAGTTTGGTTTTATTAAATATGTTATGTAGTAGGTATTTATGGTTATTTACTTTCATTTTTTGATGTTTGTAAATTATAGCAGAGTTGTTTTCGGATCGCTGATTTTCTATATTATCGTTCAAACTTTCTGCCGGCTTCAAAGAGTTCATAACAAGTATTTTACAATCATAGCTTGTCCACTTTATTAACAATTTGCCAACAACAAGTATATTTTGTACAATACAAACAAGCTGTGTGGTGTTTAAGAGGCATTCTTACGGTACATCGGTTCGATCGCCTTCGAATGGATTCCATACATAATCATACATTAAATTTTTATTACTAATCCCTGGACTCAACACTCAACTTCACATAGTCACAATATCTGGCACATAGCTTTACGACAACTCAATCTCCCCTTACAACTGATACACTCAACGTTACAATGCATACATCACACCGAAGCGCATAGTTAAGCAATAGTCAAATCGTTTAATCGAACCGAGGTTACGTACTCGGAGCATATCACGAGTATTGGCATCACACATATACCACTCCACCAACGTCACATACATTAAAGAGCACAGTTTCTTATTAAATTGCAATGCCATCAAGAACCTCACTCACGCCATGCGAAACTAGTCACAGGAAATAGCCGCAAGTACATTACATTAACTGTAACTTTTGCTGACACATACACAATATACACTCAGCATACATATATACATCAACCATATGACCATATCCATTGGCACGCATTAAGATAACGTGCACACAAAAAAGTCGCTTTGAGCTACTTACTAACCACAAGTAGCACTTGCATCGGGGCTCACAAAATAGATATCTCATTACATACATGTCAATAACCCAGTATCAACACTCAAATTCTCTATCAACATTTCATTCTACTACTAAAGCATACATAAGACTTAGCAATACATACATACTATAAGCTTAGTAATACAATATCCATTAGCGATTTACGAACGCTACATAGTCGTATGATACATACATATGCCATACATACATACATACATACATTACACTATTAGAACACAGTATCGCACTATACATTCAACAATAAGAATATAATATATACCAATAAACTATGTTCACCATTGACACGAAATACAATTTCGAGTTCATACATACATAAATTTACCATAGCTCTCAGCACTTTATATTACATTATCATAACATATTCATGATCTAGCATGAAAGAATTACCAAAACAACAGGTTAAAATCTGTAGGGCACCAATTAAAAAAGCTGAACTCAAAATGTGGTCCACAACGAGGCGCCGAAAGTAAAAGTTAGCAGTTGACGACAAAGTTTTTGACTCAAGAAAACTCTGAACTCAAGAAACTTCAGAATTCCGAAAGTTATGGCCGCCAAGTTCATGTGCACTCTTCGACCAATATGAGTATCGCAACGCGTCCATGAAGTCAGCTACAAGACTGAAAAGACTTTTGGCTAAAGCTGTCTCTGTCAGGCCTATCATATAGCAGGATTCTTCAGGATCATCACAATGGCGTCTCGATGCAGAGCTCACTTCGCAGATCGTGAAACTAAGGAAATGAGCTAACAACCCGTTCAACATGGCCATTAAATATACTCAGAGCATGAACTGACTCAGGAGAAACATCTTATTGTGGCATGGCGTGACCCAAGCGAAGGGCAACCATCGAACGTTTCTCATCCTGGCCAGTAGTTCAGGAAGAAGCTGACACCAAACTGATACTTCACGCCAGGAGGTACCTCTGCAGGTGCCTACGTCCATCAGCATCCACTCTCAAGAGATACGGATGTCCTTGTATCTGGCGCTCAGGCGATACCCAGAGCTGTGTCGAAATGTTCACTTTTTAACCGGAAACAGGTTTGCAGAGCGTCGAAGCATTTCACTTCAACAATCTTTGATGCGGTTGGGTTCGAGCACCCGTCGCAAGCACTCCCTGGCTTTCATGCGTTCAGTGGTGCAGACATCACTGGGGCGATTTTCAGGAATGAGCAAGAGAAAGTGCCTGGAAAGTCTTTGTGGATATGGATCCAGCGTGATGGCAGGCATTTGGGCAGCTCGGTACAATGCAAACCCGTCTTGAGCGGCACAGAATGGATCTTCTCGAACGCCTATGTCGAGCAAACTGTACCTCCCGAAGATAGACCTCACCACTGTTGCAGACGTCAGGTGGCACCTATTCAAAAAGAAACAAGCGCAAGCAGAGAGTCTGCACCGCACATGCTGCTCTTCGTGCAGCCATCATGAATTAAGGAGCACATTAACATTTACCATGACACTTTACTTTAAATTACATTTTGAGTCGTGGACTATCATGACAATACATTTACATTATGCTTGGAGATTTAACAATTCATACCATTACCAGACAGTGACATACAAGTTACTAATCACCTACTCATTTACACTAGCATTATGCACTAACATGTGCCATACATACATTACATAGCGATACATATTCAGGCTATGCAGTGTAACATACATAAATATTGAGATCCAATAACAGTAACAGGTACACTTGTCATGAAACTAAACATCGACTCGGATACATACATACATCCTGCCTTTACATTATCGCTACCAGAAAGTACTTTACATTAAAGTATCAGTTTAAATTTACTAATCCTTACGTCATACATTACATTACGGATTAAATAGTGAATTCGAGCACTCACAATTAATGTAATGTGTATTACATATCGATTAGCAACATTGTACACAACAATAATACTAGATCATACAATATATTAACATACATTTTTAACTACACATACTAGGTATGGTATTCGATGCGTAGCATCAACATTAACAATAACATAAAATTACGCAATTGTATATATTCCATACATTTAGGCTCATTATCGATCGACCAATTTGAATCATGAATCACAAACTATACATATACATATATCGTGTACTTAACTACATACGCTAGCTACTCACTAGAATCGCTCACAAAACCTGACAAAAATACATACAATGATGCATTACATCAAACTGCTATTGTGCCAAGTGTGCTAGGAAAAGGTACTGCATGAGCTACGCATGCTCACAGACAACTATTGTCATGACATTACCATATCATCATGCAGACCTCAGGTAGAGCGATAGTACATACATACATCAATGGCCTGATGCGACAACATGCCACAGTATGAGTAACAGTATGATTAGCGATCACCACAGTGGCAGATGCAATGATCAGTAATAATAGATAGAAACACTACCAGATAACATAGATACATTACCAAGCACTGCCACACGCCCACCACACCACTACACCACACACCAACCACTCGCACCAAACGCACTACCACCACTATCTACCACGCACCACCACCAACGACAACAACACTCAGACACCACCTAACACACTACCATCACCACCTCTACTAACCACTAACCACGACCACCATTATTACCACCACCAATAGAATCACGAATTTAATATTTTATTGTTTTGTAAACATCAATGGGCCTATCACGCAGGTTTCATTCTCTCTATATGGCAAGTGAACATGTAAACAAGAAGGTAAAACAGTACCAGTCTATTATTTAGACTAGATGAAAATAGTAGAGGACGCGATTGACATCAGTTGTATTTAGCTGCATTTATTACTTTCTCAAGTTACATCGCAATCAAGAAATGATAACTTATACAACCTTAGAAATCAATTAAGAATTGCTTTAAAATGAATAATATATTTTAGTACATCGTTGCAGCTAAAACATAAATTCAGCCATAAAGAACAATTTTAAGATTTAGTAATCTTGCAAATAATTTATCATAATTTTTATGAATTCTATCAATTTTACATAAAAGTCTATTAACAATTTCTTACTTATATTGAATATTGCTCGTCATGTATGCATACATATCTCTTGTGTATAACATAGACTTCATAGTCCACGCGCACAGCAAACAACGCTCGATAGAGCTCTTCAACCATACAGAGCATACGACTCACACGAACGCCTCCATACACATCACACGCAACACGCCGCACGGCACGCACGGCACGCATGCACTCACACACGCACTCACACATGCACACACATACACACACGCACACGCACACACACACCAACACACAGACACACACACACACACACACACACACACACACAACACACACCCACCCCCACACACACAAACACACACACACACATATATATATATATATATATATATATATATATATACATATAATCCGATATAACTGTAATAAATGTTTATATAATAAGCGCTATTCGCGCAGCAATCATCATAGCAGTAGAGTGCACACATGGTTTACCTGGGCGTATCATCGCCACGCGTTTAGTGTGTATCAGGGAGCGGCGCTGCATGCTGCCGATGCCTGCCTCCAGCTACACACACGCACACAGTCACACACACACACACGCACACACACACACACGCACGACCATCGGCGCTGAATTACATCGAAGCGCCCTCCTTGGTCGACAAACGTCACGTGATTAGACACACACTCGACCATGGGAGGATCTAAGCACTTGACTAACGACAACACTCAGGAAAAATTATTTCCATGATATTCAGGCAAAAATTAATGATCATGAGTTCGTTTTTGATGAACTCGAGTCCGTACGCCGAGCCGAAATTTCCACCTCCGGACGAATACTCGCAGACGAGCTACGTCGCTAGTCAACATGATGGATATTACGGGCAGCAGGCCCACGACTACGCTACGTACCACGAGCACCGCGATAGGATATACCACGACGTCGATGCCTACATCAGCACTTCATCTTACATGCCTCCGTGCGCGACTGGAGTAGCGGCACGATCAACACAAGATCAGTTTCAGCACGTACATCATGGCGTTAGCGGTCGGCAGTTACAGAACACCGCAGCACCGCACCCGATATCCGAACCACGGCCCTGCCGCCCCGTGTCCGCTTCATCCACGGCGCCGCACAACCAAACTCAGAACTCGACTCAAAGTCCACCTGTAATATACTCCTGGATGAAAAAGGTGCACTGCAACACAACAGGTAAGATTTTTCATCTGCCCGTTCCTATGGCGACACTTTGTTAGGAAAGCTGAGTGCGTACGAAGTGGGGCCGTAATGCAGCAAGGCTCTGAATAGGCCGCCATAAATTCTAGACGCATTCCCCTTCGGCGAGGTGCTATCACATGTCCGCGCGGCCAATAAATTGTCTGCGTAATTATGACGAGTTATATATCCTACTTATGTGATGCCGGCGTCTTGGAATAACGCCGTAGAGAGATGGTTCAATCTGCTCAAATATTCATTCCTTGCGTGCGCCAGCGCGCGTGTGTGTATGTTTGTGTGTTTGTGTGTGTGTGTGTGTGTGTGTGTGTGTGTGTGTGTGTGTGTGTGT
>NW_014577108.1:432047-437790 GCF_000485595.1 Priapulus caudatus | reverse complement strand
ACAACCGTACGCACACACACAAACACACAAACACACACCCGCACGCACGCACACCCGCACGCATGCACAACCGTACGCACACACACAAACACACAAACACACACCCGCACGCACGCACACCCGCACGCATGCACAACCGTACGCACACATACACCCGCCCATACACACACCCGCACGCACACACACTCGCACGCACACCCGCACGCATGCACACCCGCCGGCGCGCACACCCGCACGCACACATACACCCGCACATACACACACACCCGCACGCACACACCCCCACACGAACACACATACCCGCACGCACACCCGCACGCACGCACACCCGTACGCACACATACACCCGCACATACACACACACACCCGCACGCACACACACCCGCACATACATATAAACACACACGCACATACATATAAACACATACGCACACACACACAAACTAACAAACAAACAAACAAACAAACACATACAATACACACACACAAACACATACACAAATACACACACACACACACACACACACACACACACACACACACACACACACACACACACACACACACACACACATTGCTCCCTCAACTGTCAACAAAAAATCGGCGAACCGTTTCACTTCGCGTAAATCCTAGACACACATTAATAAAAATCCACGGCGACTTTCGCGGAGAAAATTCCGTGTTTGTTCGCCGCTGATACCTGCCCGTCTATCTGCAGTTATCACCCAAATTTAGTACCGAGAGCGAATGGCATGTTCTTTTATGTTTCGCCGGTAAATCTCACGCGGCAGCATTGAGCCGTCGTTATGAACGCGTCCGTTACTACTCGTCTGCACGCTAGTGCAACTAATAACACCGGATGACGCGAAATAATGATTATTTCTGTTCGGGTCTAGCGATTTTTGTGTCGTTGTATATTAATTTGCTTATAGTTTCGTCCTTTAAGGTGTCGACGAAAATAATAACGAGAATGATCCCAAATATTGAAAACGTAGAAGTGATTTTTATATAAAAAAATAACATCGCAGTTAAACGTTTGGCTGTAGTTGTGAGAAATCGTCACGGCGTGTGATGGGTTACTGTAGACTGCCGCACGCAACATGAATGCGGTTATATCAATGAGATATCGTCTGTCTTGTTATCACGACGTCATCTGTCTCGCTTGAGGGGTAATACTGATCCACATTGCTCGTATGACGATCTGTATATAGGACGCTTAAGTTATGTGCTATCTTCCCTTGTTTTAGATACTATACTTCAATACTTTACTATAATACTACATAATATTATAATTATAATAATATTAGAGTAATTATGTATATATATTATATACATATATTCATGACCAATATATACCAAGACATAGACATCACGGGACTATATGACACAGGCCGTATATATATTATAGTCCCGTCATGTCTATGTCTTGGTCGCGCGGACAGGTAACGCATGTAACAGTGAGACAAGTATATTTACCTGCGTCTCCATTGACGCAAGTTCCCATCGTAACGTAAACGTACAGGAAGAATCACCGCCGTGTACATTTATAGCACAGATGATCATTCTTAGTGTGTATACATTTATAGCATAGCTACACACACTAAGAATGACCATCTATGCTATAAATGTACACATTAAGAATGACCATCTATGCTATAAATGTATACACTAACAATGATCATCTATGCTATAAATGTATACACACTAAGAATGATCATGCTATAAATGTACGCACTAACAATGATCATCTATGCTATAAATAGATGATCATTGATAGTGTGTACATTTATAGCATAGATGGTCATTGTTAGTGTGCACATTTATAGCATAGATAAGCATTGTTAGTGCGTACAATTATAGCATAGATGATCATTGTTAGTGTGTACATTTATAGCATAGATGATCATTGTTAGTGTGTACATTTATAGCATAGATGATCATTGTTAGTGTATACATTTATAGCATAAATGATCATTGTTAGTGCGTGCATTCATAGCATAGATGATCATTGTTAGTGTGTACATTTATAGCATAGATGAGCATTGTTAGTGCGTACATTTATAGCATAGATGATCATTGTTAGTGCGTACATTTATAGCATAGATGATCATTGTTAGTGTGTACATTTATAGCATAGATGATCATTGTTAGTGCGTACATTTATATCATAGATAATCATTGTTAGTATGTACATTTATAGCATAGATGATCATTGTTAGTGTGTACATTTATAGCATAGATAATCATTGTTAGTGTGTACATTTATAGCATAGATGATCATTGATAGTGTGTACATTTATAGCATAGATGAGCATTGTTAGTGCGTACATTTATAGCATAGATGATCATTGTTAGTGCGTACATTTATAGCATATATGATCATTGTTAGTATGTACATTTATAGCATAGATGATCATTGTTAGTGCGTAAATTTATTGCATAGATAATCATTGTTAGTACGTACATTTATAGCATAGATGATGATTGTTAGTATGTACATTTATAGCATAGATGATCAATGTTAGTGCGTACATTTATAGCATAGATGATCATTGTTAGTACGTACATTCATAGCATAGATGATCATTGCATGTTAGTATGTACATTTATAGCATAGATAATCATTATTAGTGCGTACATTTATAGCATAGATGATCAATGTTAGTACGTACATTTATAGCATAGATGATCATTATTAGTGTGTACATTTATAGCATAGATAATCATTGTTAGTGTGTATACATTTATAGCATAGATGATTATTGTTAGTATGTACATTTATAGCATAGATGATCATTGTTAGTGCGTACATTTATAGCATAGATGAGCATTGTTAGTATGTACATTTATAGCATAGATGATCATTGTTAGTACGTACATTTATAGCATAGATGCTCATTGTTAGTGTGTACATTTATGGCATAGATGATCATTGTTAGTGTGCACATTTATAGCATAGATGATCATTGATAGTGTGTACATTTATAGCATAGATGATCATTGTTAGTACGCACATTTATAGAATAGATGATCATTGATAGTGCGTACATTTATAGCATAGATGATCATTGTTAGTGTGTAAATTTATAGCATAGATGGTCATTGTTAATGCGTACATTTATAGCATAGATGATCACTGTTAGTGTGTATACATTTATAGCATAGATGATCATTGTTAGTGTGCACATTTATAGCATAGATGATCATTGATAGTGTGTACATTTATAGCATAGATGATCATTGTTAGTGTGTACATTTATAGCATAGATGATCATTGTTAGTGCGTACATTTATAGCATAGATGATCATTGTTAGTGTGTATACAATTATAGCATAGATGATCATTGATAGTGTGTACATTTATAGCATAGATGATCATTGTTAGTGTGCACATTTATAGCATAGATGATCGTTGATAGTGTGTACATACAGGCCCGTAGCCAGGGGGGTTCGGGGGATTTGCACATCCCACCCCCAAGCAAAAAATGAAAATGAAAAATTTCCCATTTAAAAATTTGCATGAATTTTACCTCAGTATGCACCAGATCGCTCCATTTTAGTGTAATAATTGCAAAATCTCTATCGTGTGGGAGGGGGAACCCCCCCCCACACACACACACACCCTTCCATTGCTCGGTCGCTATGCTCCCTCGTTCGGTCGCTTCGCGCCCTCACAAATTGCCAACATTTAAAGGGGGGGGGGTTCGTTCCCTTCTGTTCTCTCTCCCTCTCTTTTTCCCTCTTTCTCTCCCTCCTCTAGTACTATAGCCCGCGTACAATTTCCGCAGGCCTGCACTACTGCACACGTAATGCCGTTCAAATGCTATATTAAACAGGCCCGTAGCCAGCATTATATTCCCTATTATCCTGTTTATTAAGTTTACTATTTGTAAACACCCCCTCCCGAGCTGTAAGAACAAGGTAGCCTATAACGCAGGGTAAGGATAACAGCTGGCAATCGGGTTCGTGGTTGTACAAGACCCGAGTGAGAGCAGAAGCAAGGCATGGGTTCGTGATGTGTTACAAGACCCGAGTGTAGAGGCAGAAACAGTGGCATGGGTTCGTGGTTGTAACAAGGCACCGCGAGTGAGAGGCAGAAGCAGTGGCATGGGTTCGGGTTGTACAAGACCCGAGTGGAGGAGGCAGAAACAGTGCTCATGGGTTCGTAGTTGTCAAGACCCGAGTAGAGGCAGAACAGTGCATGGTTCGTGTTGTACAAGACCGAGTGAGAAGGCAGAACAGGTGGCGATGGTTTCGGTTGTACAAGACCCGATGAGAGGCAGAACCCACGTGGCATGGGTTTCGTGGTTGTACAAGTACCGAGTGAGAGGCAGAACAGTGGCATGGGTTCGTGTTTGTACAAGACCCGAGTGAGAGGCAGAAACAGTGCATGGGTTCATGGTTGTATCAAGACGCCGAGTGAGAGCAGAACAGTGGCATGGGTTCGTGTTGTACAAGACCGAGTGAGAGGCAGAACAGTGGGCATGGGTTTCGTGGTTGTACAGACCGCGAGTGAGAGGCAGAACAGTGGCTATGGGTTCGTACGGTTGTAGCCAAGACGCCGAGTGAGAGGCAGAAAACAGTGGGCATGGGTTCGTGTTGTACAAGACCCGAGGTGGACGGCAGATACAGTGGCCATGGTTCGGTGGTTGTACAAGACGCCGAGTGAGTAGGCAGAACACGTGGCATGGTTCGTGCGTTGTACAAGACAGCCGGAGTGAGAGGCAGAACAGTGGCATGGGTTCAGTGGCTTGTAAGCAAGACGACCGAGTGAGAGGGCAGAACAGTGGCATGGGTTCGTGGTTGTACAAGACCCGAGTGAGAGGCAGAACAGAGCTTTCACGCCGATTAAACTAACGCACGAAATCAAACATCAATATCTCGCGGGTATATGGGAGACATGTCGTATGCTCCCGTTATTTATATCAGCTATAGAATAGAGTTTCAAGCAATAATTCAGCTTCCTAAAAAAACACCGAGACAGTCTGAACAGTAGCGGGATTGTCACGGGTATATATATAATTATATATATATATATCATATACGTGTGTGTGTGTGTGTGTGTGTGTGTGTGTGTGTGTGTGGTGTGTGTGTGTGGTGTGGTGTGTGCGCGGCGTGTGTGTGTGTGTGTGTGTGTGGTATGTGTAATGTGTGTGTTGTGTGTGTGTGTGTGTGTTGTGCGTGTGTGTGTGTGTGGTGTGTGTGGTGTGTGTGAGTGTGTGTGCTGTGTGTGTGTGTGTGTGTGTGTGTGTGTGGTGTGTGTTTGTGTGTGTGTGTGTGTGTGTGTGTGTGTGTGTGTGTATGGTATGTGCGTGTGTGTGTGCTGTGTGTGTATATGTGTGTGTGTGTTTCCGGTGTGCGTGTGTGCGTGCGTGCGTGTGTGTGTGAGTGCGCGCGCGCGTGTGTGGTAATTTTTATTTCATGGTCGAGGTAGCAATTGTTATTTCGTAATTTAGTAATTCTGTAGTCGTTGGTTAATGAAATTATGAAACGCCGAAAATGCGTGCGTGCATATAGCGGGTTAACATATAAATAATCTTCATTCTTGCCGTCATCTTACGATAGTCATACTACACACGGTTAATACGTGTATCTAGCATTGTCTCGTTCGTCTCTAGTCCATATTATCTATAGTCTGATATTATTATATTCTTAGTACGTTGTTGATGTCCAAGGCAGCAATTACTGGACCCGGGAGAGAAATCATCTCACAGACATGCAGACAACTCTATTCTCATAATCT
>NW_014577108.1:417936-430022 GCF_000485595.1 Priapulus caudatus | reverse complement strand
TGTTCTGCCTCTCACTCGGGTCTTGTACAACCACGAACCCATGCCACTGTTCTGCCTCTCACTCGGGTCTTGTACAACCACGAACCCATGCCACTGTTCTGCCTCTCACTCGGGTCTTGTACAACCACGAACCCATGCCACTGCTAGCGACATTTAATATTTCTATTAGAAATGCAAGGAATCCGACTATTCTATGAGATAGAATGCAGAGTCAAGACATACAGTGTAATATTGCGAGATTTTATAGATACTTACAACTACATAGATGATTTCTAGATAGTAGGCTTCTAGATAAATCTATCTATTGTGCAACGTAACATGAAGTATATGCTTTCGCATGCTGGGGGCCTAGGGGTAGGAGGATATAGATGGATTCTTGTAGGAGCTAGAAGATATAAGAGAAGGATATAGAAGTGTGTAATATGCATTCATATAGAAGTTAGGAGATATAGGAGGAGGATATAGAAGTATATAATATGAATTCATATAAAAGCTAGAAGATATAGGAGGAGCATATAGAAGTATATAATATGCATCCATATAGAAGCTAGGAGATAATTATAGGAGAAGGATATATATTTATTTAAATATATAATAAATATATATATATAGCAGTTTATTTGCTCGTGGTTTGTGTCCCTCTGGCTTTCACGCGAATTAAACTTGCGACTTGAAAAATCGAATGTCGACCTTTCAGCAGCTAGATACAGTGCGCTTTTCAAATACGCACTCTCACGTAGCGTCGGTGCTGCCGCCCGGTTGACAATGATAGCTATAATGTATAAATATGAACGTTTATCTGACCGACTCACGGGCGTTGGTGCCGTGTGTTCGCTGGACACTAGGCGTTACCCAATACTGACGCAGATGGGGTCGTTGTCGTATCAGGTACTACAGATATGTACCCGAGGTAGTTTTAAGTTGTTTATATTTTTATATGAGATATGTTTAGGGTTAAGGTTAGGGTTAGGGTTAGAGTTAGGGTTAGGGCTAAGGTTAGGGTTAGGGTTAGGGTACACTTCTGTAGTACAAGTCTGGTACACTTTGTGTATACATAATGATATATGTACCTCGGGTACATATCTGTAGTACCTGATACGACAACGACCCCTTGAGCAATACTGACACTAATTGCATTAAGACGTTGTCTCTGGTTGTCCCGTGACCCGTATACGCATTATGTTCGCTAATAAACACGGTTTGCAGTTTCTTAATTTCTAGTTAATTACAGTTTTATACCGTAATCTGACAATGAGAAACAACTCTATTTGTGTATATAGGATGAGTGCATTTGAAGGGACTTCTGCGCTTTCTTTCATGGCTCTTGCGTAACAAACCTATGACTACATGGTCATGCTTCTGATATACTGTATTCGCACGTATTCGAAGAGTGCACGGTATATTCACATTTTAGAGAGTTATTTCGCATACACAAAAACTAGTGAATTTAATTAAATAGGCCTATATGAGAATATACATGTACACGCCATATATATATGATATAAATATAGCGTCATGTGTTACTATATATTTTATCGTGAACCGTGCTTACATTCGGGAGCTAAATATATATATATTATACAACAGTAGAGTGTCGGTTATTTTACATTCTGTATTTTCCTTCATAATAAATCCGCGTGGTGCTGTATGTGTTCCAGTGCAAGTGTTGTGCACTCGCGCACGCATGCGCACTATTTTGCTCAATCTAATGCATACAACGTTTTGTCTCCCGGTACCTCCAGTGACGTAGGTTTTTTTGCTTGTCAGAGCAAATCTGAGAAACAAACTTCAATCACTCATTTTCAGCGTGCAGAAAACAGTAGCTCTCTACACTATTTTAGTTTCATTTTATTTTAGTTGCAGTCAGTATAATCATTATTGATAATAAAAAAGATTTCGTACTTACAGCTTGTTATGTAACTGCACTTACGTTAAATTCGCGATTTGTTTTACCCGACCAAACCTTTCCCAATTAGCCGAAATTTGAGATTATCCAGCCATCTATAGATCCCGTTTAGATAGCATAATCCAGACCCCGCTAAAATATATATTTATTTATCTATATATTTATTTATTTATTTACTTATTTATTTATTTATTTATTTATATATATATATATTTATTTATTTATTTATTTATTTATCTATTTATTAAAATCAAGCGTGTTTCATTATGCTGTAATATATTACATCATTCCAGCGCGGCCCCCTGTTTACTATCTGCGATTTTTCTAACGAGAGAACATTAGATGGTGTCTACAGCAGTCATGCACAGAACGCTCACGATGTCTCTCCAACATGTGCTCGCCGTGTTAACATGTTTCTTTGAGCGGGTGCTTGGCGGTATAGTTAGCGCGGTGCGATGTACGTCATCACTTATATATTACGTCTCCGTACATGCAGGCGGTTCTGTTTTTGCTGCGCTTCGATGCGATTACGCGATATTTCCACAAAGCAAGGATTCGCGGGGGAATGTCGGATGTACATCAATGTACAGCCGAATGCTTTTTGCTAGTGTCAGCTTCTCGCTTCTTATACGCGCGTCCTTGGTGTGTCACGCTATTTAATCACGAAATATGATTTTATTCAACATCTGGTTTCATTCGTATATTTCGTATATATATATATATATATATATATTATATTCGTTAATTTCGTGCTAAGCTAGGTTAAGCGTCATTTAAGTAGATCTTGGCGAAATTGATATGATTTCAAAGTTCAACCTTATGATTAAATGTTCCATGTAGCTATAGGCCAGTAGAGTGCATATATAAATATGAATAATTGGGTTTCTAAGCTAAATGTGTGATCTCCTTGATTTAAGCCATGGTCTATGTCATCTCAATTCGTCCGTAAAGTTGTGCCTATCAGAAAACCTGGAGGACCATTTTTTGTAGCAATCTTGTAATACCTAGTCACTGAGTATAGTAATCTCTGATGGTGGTTAGCAGACATAGAGAAAATAGCTGTGTTTCTGTGTGTCATCTTTGAGTCATTAGCGTAAGTTAAACATGAACTATCTCATACTATCAACACGTGCCAATATATGAACATTAAACAACATGTGAAATGAACAATTATATGTATGGAGCCTCGGCCTGGCTGCAACAAGTATTAAAACACAGAAAGCTTAATTTAATGCCGTATTCTATACCCGGCGGATGATATACAATGATGATATATGATGTATGATACACGATACTTAATTTGAACACGAACCCCGGAGTCTTTAATTGCTAAAATCAAAAAAGAGGTTGTTTTTAAATGAAGCACTTGCTGAACAAAATGAACATAACTCATCAGCGTAACCGCGCATCGGTCAGCGCCACCACCGGCAATATGAGCAATTAATCAACCCCGGCCGTAGGTGGAGATTACATAGCAGTTAACATAATTATATCAATAATGTAAAGCGACCATTTAATCAATGTCTTGTTACATAAAACACAGTCATATATTTATACCTAGTCTTGTTCGCAGTTATCTCCGATATATCAATAATATAGAGATTTCGATGATTAATTTAAACGCATTTGTTACGTAATATCACACTTAGATTCGGCGAGATTATGCAATGTTTTCCCGTAATATTTCAAAAGGTACAAATAGAGGAAGTAATTTAACATATCTTTAATATATCAACGCACATATATATACAATATATATATATATATATATATATATATATATATGCAGATTACTATAGTGTCGGCACTTGGGCGATATTGGACGAAATGCATCTGATAGAATCTTCAAAAATATGTTTTTATAATTATTATGTGTATTTATTTGAGATTCATTGTTTGCGTATTATCAAACCCGGTCGTTCTGCTCTTACATACTTTCTAAATGTTTTCGTTAAAGAGCACATGGCAGGCGGCTTGTAACAGCTGTAGTGTAAGCTATGACAAACTAGACAATCATGTGGCGGTGCAATACCACTTTAGATATATACATCAATCTGTATTTTTTCACATTTCAAAAGGTGTAATTTTAAGTGTTATTTCTGTTAATGTGCTGTAATTTTAGTCTGTTGTATGGAAGTCTATCGGTGCATTATTTATCGAAAGAAATTAGGATTTCGCTGAACGAAAGTATTAAAAAAATGACAGTGGACTGAGGCTACCTATATACGCGTTTACTGACGGGTTTACTCATTTCAATGCCACTGTATATGCACATAATTACATTTTAAGCAAACAATTGTGAGATATAATACTTGGTTTTCTGTTGTAATCAGATGTCAGCCGTAAGTTAGGTAAAAAATTTAACATAAATATAAACATGATGATTTGATATCTCAGTGAATTTTATTTTTTCGTTTATATCTATGATAATGATAGGACCACTAACAACCGACCCGTCCCGTAATATAGCCTCTTCTCTCTCTCTCTCTCTCTCTCTCTCTCTTCTCGCTCTCATCATCTGCTCTCGCTCTCTCGTCGTCTTCTCCTCTCCTCTCCTCTCGTCTCTCTCTGCCTCTCTCTCTCTCTCTTTTCCTCTCCTCTCTCTCCCCTCCTCCTCACCGTCTCCTTCTCTCTCTCCTCTCTCCTCTCTCTCTCCCTCTCTCTCTCTCTCTTTCTCTCTCTCCCTCTCTCTCTCTCCCTCTCTCCTTCTCTCTCTCTCACTCTCTCTCTCTCTCGTTCTCTCTCTGACTGTATTTCACCTCTCTCAGTCCATCTATATTGATCTATTTGTCGCCTCTTATTTCTGTTATATTAGTAACTTTCTCTTCAGATATTATATGGGATATATAAGTAAATTTGAAACACATTCGTGATTATGAATATCACACATATAGCTTCGTGGCCATGTTTGTTTATTTTTGTACAACGCCACACTCTTGTTACATACGCAAATAAGAAAAACACCAAAGCCTACCGCTCGACGTAACCAGTCGAACTACTGCGTTTGTCGCCGATAACATATCCCCGCCCTTATCAATCTAGAAAATAGCATAAATTTACCATTAGCACTTTGCTCTATTAGTTTATTTCATCTCCCGGCGCTATACGCTATTGTTAAAAACACAGACGTACATAGACGTGCAAACCAACATTACGCTAGATTATACAAGAACAACATCCAAATTTCGTCTTGTAAAAAATCTCCGTTCTTAACCGCTGAATTTCTCGCCATAATCTGAACCGTATACCGATCAAGCGTGTTGCCATCCATGGCTTTCTCTCTGCATTACTCTGTCTTCTGTCACTCATGTGTTGCCGACGTCCGCCATTTTGAATAGTGTTGTGTGCCTGCCGTACACGGTGTCCGTGGCTGCAAGGCCGCATCGCTTCGCCTGCGATCGAACTACGTTCATCGCCCGTAACTCACCGCACCGCGATGTACAATAATTATTTAATATATTGTTCGTGAGGCTATGCATGTGAGATGGTTTATGGGGTTGTTACGGACGAACTTTAGAATGAAACACGTTTATTAATTATTGTTTTATTAACCTGTGGTTTTAATATATATGCGGACATCTAATTAGCAGTTAAACACGTTAGTTTCTAAATTCACGGTTTCTTATACTCGACCGGCAATATAAACATCATTTGTCGAGCATTTTCCACGCCATTGGCCACATTAATGACTTCAGGCAAATCCGATACAGCGCACGCAACTGAATAGAGTAGTTAAACTAATTTACGACTATACTGCGGTTCGTATGCCGTCTTCGCTTACATTGCGGCTGCCCGGTAGCAGGTCGTAACCTATTACATTGCTTAGCACTTGAAATAGCGGTGGTGACAAAAAGTGATTTATCGTGAATCCATTATATTGGGAAAAAACTCACTAAACGTGATAACTACCATTAGCCGGTTGTCATGGTTATAATGTGATAACATTACATGAAAGTATATTAAAATAATTAAAATAAATAACAATATGAAATGTGGGAAATTAATTATCAGCGTATGTTACTGTTGTATTATTATTCAGTTTTTAATATAATACTATATATATATATATATATATTTATATATATATATATATATAATACTTAATATACACGGGGTTAATGTAATACACGGGCGAAATATGTATCCTCGCGTTAATAATTCCACGTGAACGCACAAGATGTACGTACATGCCCGCATGTTACTCTGTAAACTCCCGATTCCCAGGCATATTATCAGATGTCTGTATATATATATATATATATAAATATATATATAGTTAGTGTGTCCGGAACATCTTTGCTAATAAAAGCAAACTCTGAGAAGCTGAATTATTTACGTCACTACGTGACCTATCTGTATAATTTGTTGCTACAGACGCGTTCAGAGCGGCCGTGCTACACAAGGGTATATCTTACATGTGCGAGTACAGGCGAGGTGACTAATGGGATTTTAATGCTGCTGTTTCAGCGCCAGGAACATACGCTGGGGAGACGAAGCGAGCGCGGACGGCCTATACCCGGCATCAGGTGTTGGAACTGGAAAAGGAATTTCATTTTAATCGCTATCTCACACGTCGGCGACGTATCGAGATCGCTCACTCGCTGTGTCTGACGGAAAGACAGATCAAAATCTGGTTCCAGAACCGGCGCATGAAGTGGAAAAAGGACAACAAACTGCCAAATACGAAAAATGTCAACAGCACGCGCACGCTGGCTGGTCTGCCGAGCAGCGGCAGCGGCGCTAGCTCCTCCACGCCACACAACAACGCCACACCAGCGCCGCCTGTTGCCGGTCACAAAGGTAACACCGTGGCGCCGCAGTCGGCGCCGAGCAGTCAGAGTTCGCCTGAGTACGCGATCCTAACGTGAGGTCGTCATGTAGCTGATGGCTTCTCACGTGTAACCGATGCCGCGCTAACAACGACGTCGGCAGTGATGTCGGCAGTGACGTCGGCAGTGACGTCGGCAGTGACGTCGGCAGTGATGTCGGCAGCAACGTGAGGTTGCTTGCTCAATGCGAGACCTATGCCCGGGTATCCCAGCAGCCATCCTGCGGCAGTCAGTGCTAGGATCCTCAATCCCGCGGCCGCTAGGATGAAATATCCGCACTCTGGGTTCTGTTGTCCGCCTCTAGCCGCAATTAATTCTTAATGTGTATATTATTACCAAGAAACGTGGTGATTCTTTCGGATGCTTGCCCAGTTATGAATTACGTCTGTACAGAATTAATTACCATATATGTACATATACTCATATTCCAGTACACACACACATATATATATATATATATAAATATATATATATATATATATGTATATATATGTATGTACGTATATATATAATATATAAACATATATATATATATATATATATATATATATATATATATATGTATACATATATATGTATTATGTATGTAAATGTATGTAATGTATGTATGTATGTATGGTATGGTATAGTATGTATATCATATAAATATATATATATAATATATATATATATTATATATAGTATATTAATACATTAGACGGTAGCTGGTGTCAGGTTTGTAGGGAGGCTATTTGCATGGCAGTATCACAAATAGATTAATGCTAAATATTGTACATAGACAGACTATTTGGGCATAAGCACAGAAACACGCGGATCCACATACTTAGAAAAGCCTACTGACAACAATGATGATCGAATCATCATTAATTATGGTGAAAACAACGTGATTAAAAAAGTGTATTAGGTATAAGTGAAAATATCGTTTAACGATGACACGGAGATTGACATAAAGGCTGGTCATTGTTAGCAAGTCATTTTTATCGTATCGAACCAGCCGATTAGAACCTATCGAAAAATGCGAATGTAAACAGAGAAGGATGGAATAATACTACGAATCAACCTGCATCTTAGCATGTTACAGTATAATATGTTATAGGAATTTAAAAAGCTTGATAAATTCAGCATACATTGACTCTCGATCTCGCAGAATTCATCTATTTCCTATAGCACACGTTAACTGAGGATAGGTTTATACGGCTTGTAGTGTAGAATATTCAGGGAATCAGTACCTCTATAGGCTCGCCGCACGGGCAGTTATTCTGTACATACGCGCGCTTGCTTGACTGTGTAGGAGGCCCGTCTGTCTGTCTGTCTGTCTGTCTGTCTGGTCTGTCGCTTCTATCTCTCTATCATCTCTGTGCTGCTGATGGCCTGTCCGTGCGCTCGGTGTGGGTCGTGGTGAGGCGGTAGCGGGGTGGGGGGGCGTGTTTATGTGTGGAGGGTGTACGCGTGTGTGTGTCGGTGCGTGTGCGTATGTGTACTTATGTGTGTATGTGTATGTGTGTGTATGTGTGTGTTGTGTGTGGTGGGTCGTGTGTGTGTGTGTGTGTGTGTGTGTGGCTGCGTGGTGCGTATGTCAGTACTTATGTGTGTATGGTATCGTGTGTGTATGCGTGTGGTCTGCGCTACGGTACTTAGTCGTTCTGTATCGTGTATGTGTAGTGTATAATATGGTTGTTGGGCTGCTGGTGTTGTGTGTGCGTGATTGTGTGTCAGGCGGTTGGTGGGCTGTGGGTGGCGGGGTGTTGTGCGTGATGATGGGTGGGTGTGTGTGTGTGTGATGCGTGCATCGCCGTTGTGCTGTGTGTGTCGCGTATGCTGTGTGTACCCGATGCGCGCACGAGTGTGTGTGTTATAAAATGTATGTTGTATGGTGTGTGTATGCGCTGTGTGTATGTGTGCGCCGGGACGCTGTGTCGTATGTGTGTGTGTGGTGTGGTGTGTGTCGGGTTGTGGTGTGTGTGTGTGTGCTGCTGTGTGTGCTATGCATTGGGGCGTGTGTCCGCGGCAGAAAGGCAATGCTCCAAGGCGATAGCGGCATTTCCGCTTACAATTGTATATAGCTTGGTGTCGTAAATTAGGCTATTGTCAGCTTGGCAAATGAATATTATGATTATTGTGTGTAATTGTGATAAACGATATAATACGTGTGTCTGTATATTACCTTCGCTAGTCAACAACGGTGACACTCGTGTCACACTCAGACCGTTGACGACAAAGTATTATCAAAAACATTCATCTTCTCCTGGCATAATTGACAACTCGCTTCGGAGAGTCGGATGCTATGTGGTTTTTATTGCTCGGATGACTGAGCTGGGATGTACGTGGCCCGCTCATGCTCAGGTATAGTCCGTTGATGTGTTTAGTTAGACGATACGTCAGAAATCCTAGAATAAATAGACCATATACGATATATGTGAAGTATGCGCGCGTTGTGGCGGCCGGGCGACTATAGCACGGTATGACCCGTGGTGGCTAGAGCAGTCATTCTACAGCGGCTACACTTCAGCAGCTGATGGTTGCATGCATCAGCATATATGTTATAAATGTTGTCTAGGAGTAGTCTAACAAATGTTTTTTGGCATATCAAACGCTTTAAAATCTCATGTTGTCGGCTATTACTATACATGTATGCGTGAATGTGTACACGGGCGCATGTGTGCGTGCGTGTGTGGGCTGTGAGTACGTGCTTGTGGGTTGTGTGTGGGTGCGGCTGTGGTGCGTGTCGTGTGTGCTGTGTGCCGTATCGCGCTGTGTGTGTGAGTGAGTGTGTTGGAGTTGTGCTGTGCTTGCATGTGTGTGCTGTGTGCGCGTGTGCGTGTGCGTGTGGGTGTGCGCGTGTGCGTGTGCGTGTGCGTGTTCGTGTGCGTGTTCGTGTGCGTGTGCGTGTGCGTGTGCGTGTGCGTGTGCGTGTGCGTGTGCGTGTGCGTGTGCGTGTGCGTGCATGCGTGTGTGTGTGTGTGTGTGTGTTTGCATCCGTGTGCATGCGTGTTTCTAGTATAATTATAAAGAACATTTAATATCGAACACGACAACAAGCACTCGCCCAATTGTGCACACATGTAAATTGTGAAATAGTTTATATGTAATATTTATTGATTAAGAAACGTGGATTGTACATAATTCTTCGAGCGATCAGATGAAGAGGAAATAGTGAACCCGTGCAATAGTCGTGCTGTGAGTTAGCGCTCCACGATTACTAGCTATTCTTTTTTTGCTCATCGTGTTTCAATATGTAACGCCTTTGCTTTGCTTTGATGCGCACTACTTACTACTGCTGCTGCTTACCATACATGCTGATTTTCAAGTCAAATCCTAATGAATGACTCCGTGTTTTAATTGCCCGCGGTATGGTATATCGTGCTGTACTCGCTGTTACTGCAGTCGTGCGGTCGCGTGTCTGTCGGACGCATGCACTCGTTCGCACGCAGCACGATAAATCTAACACGTTAACGAACGAAATTTACTCGCTTTAAAACATGTGAACTACGGAAAGTGAAGTTGCCAGTCGCGGTACGATCCTTCCTGAAGCTTTATAGCTACATCATATGCAAGGTTGAGTGATGTTTACTAGGTTTCACCGTCGCCCCAGACGACAATTATGTGACGGACAAGAACTTAGCGCGCTATTCTCCAAGATAGGTAGAAGCCTTTGACACCATGCACAAAATTATTTCGGAAATTTTGTATAGGTCATCAGGTATATATATATATAGTCTACGTAACAATTGTCCGAAATTTTTGTCATTGGCTCGAGGATGGTATGAAAATTAGATATTGAGGTTAACTCATTTATGTTCTATTTAAAGAGATATACATTGAGATTATCTGTACAACTGGAATTCGTTCATAGGACCGAAATTTCCTGAGTCGTAGAATAATTTGTCTGCATGCAGAAGAACGGTTATTTAATTGCGTGTTTGTTTGTGAAAGCTGTTTTAACTATCCCTGCTGCCACTATATATCGTTTTTCGTGTATTATAAAACGTGTACAGAAATGATGTGTTTATGAAAAAATAAACTTTGACTGTGGTAAAGTGTCTAAATAATAGTTGTAGCATTTATGTTCCACCACCCTGTCATTAAAAATATAATATAATAATCATATATCAATAAATCTACATATATAATAGTATATAATTATAGATACATATATATATATGTATATGTATATGTATATGTATATGTATATGTATATGTATATGTATATATATATATATATATATATATATATATTTACGACCGCCATAACTTCACATATCTTTCTTCACAATGTGTGAATCATGTACAGGGAATTGATACGTGCACCAAGCTGCCGTATATTTGCCGAGGCGGGGTGCGCGCGGTCTGTACGTGCACTGATTTACACGGCGTTTCATTCAGTTATAAATTCTGATATAATTGCTAACCGCAAGTCTTCCGTTATCGTAGAAATGACAACCTTATATTAGTTATAAAATAATAACAGTGTGTCAGACTATATATTCCGGCTGGTTAAACCGATTTAATGTTGTGTTTGAGACCGCATGAATCACATACAGGCGTGTGGCTTTACGTAACAATGTTTATTTGAAATTATATTATGAAATCATTTCTACAAGTAGAAATCTCACAAGTAATAACAGTTACAGCGCATATGTGCATATGCGCAGTATCTAAACGAAGAATTTGGCTATTTGGGAGAACACGCACATACAGTATACTGGAACTGTTATTGCTCACATTTGAGTTGTCTTACATAAATGAATTTAAATTATTAATAGACACTCAACTAAAATTGGTTAAACAATATTTGTTATTAAAAGCGACATTTACGCATATATTCGCTCTCACTCGCTCGCCGCTTTCTCGTCCATGATATTTGTCTTCTGCCATTGCGCTCCCCCGCATATTTCACATTCCTTCATTCATTCGTACTAAAAATATTTAACCATTTATAGCGGCATTTTTATACAAATGGATATAATGCAAATAGAGAAAATATCAAAATAATGCAGCCTATAATTGAAAGCGACGCAGCAAACCACTAAAGTAATCGAAAATGGAAAAAATGTGTCCGTTAATCTTTTTTAATTAATTGACGAGTCGGGTCACAACCTTGATCGCATATCGCGTATTATGTACATCGTACTGCACCTCTATTGCATGTCTTATTATACATGCATGATATTCTCCCGCGGATGGAAACAGCAGAGCACGGGGCGAAATATTGGGTTTGTACAGTCTATGTTATTGACAGAGAGAGGGGAAAATCGAAACAGACGAGGCGGTGATAGAGAGAGAGAGAGAGAGAGAGAGAGAGAGAGAGAGAGAGAGCGGGAGCAAGAGAGAGAGGGGAGGGAGAGAGAGAG
>NW_014577108.1:410405-415778 GCF_000485595.1 Priapulus caudatus | reverse complement strand
GAGAGAGAGAGAGAGAGAGAGAGAGAGAGAGAGAGAGAGAGAGAGAGAGAGGCGGGACTGGGTAAGTAAGTGATTAGAAAGAATGTGTGTTTGTATTAGCGAAAGACAGCGAAAGAGGCAGAGAGAAAAAAACAGAAAAACGAGGTAATATTGTTTAACAAAAAATATTATATATATATAATTGAATTTAGGGCGCACCGATAGAACTAATTGCCATTTGAATTATAGACAAAATAAAAACTGTCAAATTATTAGACATGTTTCTGCTAATCCTTCATGTAAATGTAGAATGTACGGTATTCACGTAATTTACGCATCACGCTCCATATTTTCCTGTTACTAGATTTTCCTACACGCGTGGATGAGCATTTACCGTGGGAATCGCTAGTAGTGACCCATCTTCTCCTTACACGTATGGACGCGTATTTGTCAACCTGGATGAAATACACCCGTTTGTTCCCGGAGTCCTGAGTCCGGAGCGATGAAACCGGAGCCAACTGAATACGGGCGTTTGGCTCTGTGATCGCCCTGCCATTTAGATCTATCGTGAGTTTAACTGTTCTGTTACGATCGCGGCCCGCATGTATGTCACTGACGTCGGTTTTTCTCGCGTCTTAATGACGGATCGCCGCGTAAATTTGCTCTCACTGCGTCGTATTTGAACTGTTCGGACACTAACAGCGCCGATGCGACGGCTCGCGTATTTTCTCTAGCTGTTATCGGTAATTTATTGAAAAGCGTTTTGATTTACTGCCGTCTAGTTTTCTTTTCTCGGTATGCTCCTTTTATTCTTGTTGTTCTTTATCTTCTTTGGTTTTTCTCCCCGTTTCGTTGCTGCTATTGCACGGGAGCTGTGCTATGCACGGGAGCTGTGCTATGCACGTGAGCTGTGCTATGCACGGGAGCTGTGCTATGCTTTCCATTTATTCATGTTTTCTCGCATTCATCATTCGGTTAACGTCGTCTTCCTTGCATACGTAACACCGTGTTTTCACTAACACACTGTAAACTAGCGGTCTTCGTGGAGATTTAGACTGCCTCACAGACGGCTAGCGAGCCGAGATGTACACTCGGGTAGGCCGAGCCAAAGGACTTTGGAGCCGTCTACGCGAGCGGGCTTGCAACTCCATCCTGCAACAACTCCCTTTCTGACATGACTTTACATACATGTACATCGCTAACTTTAGAGCTTAATGACATCGACTGATAGGCTCACCGTGCTAATATGTGGCAGAACAGCAGTGCATCTGTTCCTCCGTAGAAACGGTCCAGGCCTCCGCTTCACACACGTCTTTACATACATCGCCTCTGCTAGTTTGTAAACACACGATGAAAAGAAACCGACAGAGAGAGAGAGAGAGAGGCAATGTACATGGTGTTCTACGACGACGAACGCGCTCTTGAATATCGGTCATTACTGCGTGAAGCCGCAAAGTGTCGAATGTGAGAATAATATTATAAGATAACGAATCAGCGTAAATCCATAACAGTTTGCACGGCATACCATGCAGCGGATACATGCCGATTGTTCCATCTGAGCTGCTGATATTTTTATTGCTGAAATTAATAGCTACATAATCATACACATAGGCCCTATACAGATTAATTTTGGATAATTATTTGTAGACTAAATATCAATATAATGTATTCGTTAAACTTTGTCGATATAGAGAGATATATTTCTATAAATGATAATATTGCGTAACATATATATATATAGTTTATGCGGCTGTCAAAGTACCCTATTTATTGCCATTGGAGCAGAACATATCACGTACCACGAAATATTATTCTATATCGCCTTTAAAATCAATGTTGCCTGCTGAGAATTGCTGCCACCTAGCACGAGTCTTAAATCAGTTTTGGGGATAGTATATCAGATCTGGTAAAACGTAAAGACAGTAGAAACACATGGAATGTAATAAAAATCGCATCTGTACTAGGTGATTTACTTTCAAACTTTATAATAACGGTTGTCACGTGACACGACAGATGTCACTGCCGTTTGCCGATTATTTCGCGACGCCATCTTTTGTCCAAATATCATACGTTTCAGTCGTCATGAATGTCAATACGAATATCATATCTTTCTGTTAATATCTATAAAAAAACGATTGGGAGCGAGACTAAATAACCATTCAAGGTAACATTTAGGTTTATGTTTATTGGGTTACGCATAATAAATCATAGGTGGATTAAGACTAAGAAATAAAATTCTCCTTTTTCTCTCTTGACGTTTCAAAATTCGTCATCCTCGGGTTATCCACTCTGGTGGGTATCCTCGGGTGTTGCGCATAACAAAACAGTTAGTGCCTGATTGCATAATTGCGCATCGTGTATTAATTGCAAATAGTACTGATATAGAATTCACTATTAATATATATATATATATATATATATATAGAGAGAGAGAGAGAGAGAGAGAGGAGAGAGAGAGAGAGAAGAGAGAGAAGAGAGAGAGAGAGAGAGAGAGAGAGAGAGAGGAAGAGAGAGAGAGAGAGAGAGAGAGAGAGCGGAGAGAGAGAGAGACGAGAGAGAGAGAGAGAGAGAGATAGAGAGAGAGAGAGAGGAGGCAGCGAGAAAGCTAGTACGATAGTGTAATATTTTATGTTTCTTTTTATGTGAAACAATATGGAAAACGCCAGCAAGGTAAACGTTCGCAGGCTGACATGAAGTGGGTAATAGGATATGTTACACTACAGCACTTATCTGTTTGTACTTGTAAGTCTACGTGACACATTTTTAATTATGTATTATTTGTACGTGAATTTTATTAATGTGTCTATGTTTAATATTTATTCAATATACGTTTAGCTAAACTATTGTAAAATAACTGATATGTCAATAATGTCGTTGCTTTCTGATATGGGCGGATACTATAAATAAAATATAGTCTTCTTTTTTAGCACAAAATGGATGTTTCGTGTTATTTCTTTATTGTTTTCTGTGTATATTTTAAAATTAATTTAGGGTTTGATAATCAACGTACTTAAAATTTTGGAAATAATTGCAACATCATAACAAATCAGCGTCTTTATATATAACAGATATTGATAAGTAGTAAACTGTAAAACATACACAACTTTTACATCCTCAGTCACAGGGCACGTACAACAGCTAAGTATGATACGTATTTAATAAACACATGGATTTCGCCGAGACATGACCAATATGAGAGTCGTGACGCTTGCATTTAATTTCACATTGTTCCATAATTTAAGAGTTCGGCATAATACGCTCGATGTGTACGTCACCACTATTCTTTGCAAAATAAAACTTATCGTCGCAGCCATAAACATATTTATATATTATTATATTATGCAGCTAAATGTGCCACAGACTAAGTAATGTCATCGGTGGTAAAATTCATATAAGGTTGTGTTCAGCTCTCTTATAAGGTTTGTAAAGGGTCCGCTGTGTGTCAGATATTGTATGCGTGTAGCGGCTACAACCCTACGTCAAATGCTGCGTCATGCGTTTTATAGCAATGGCGCATTTCACGTGATTGTAAATGCCTTGTGAAATCATTATATATAGAATTGATGTTCCGGCAAACTTCAAAACACGTGTTCTGTCTCTTTCTCTGCGCCATGTGATGTGGACCCTCGTGATCAATAGCAAAATCTGCATGAATTTGTGATGCAGGCGCATTATTGCTATAGGTAACTAACGAGTTACAGTTATCAGTAATACGTATATATGACGACTATATCCATGGCGAAGTATTTGCTTACATGCGCCTTCCCCCATTTTTAAACACTCGTTCTCATTGAATCCTAACACCACCTTACCACCACCTAACAACAAATGAAACATGGCTACTGCAAGGTTAACTTCAGCAGTGTTAGGACGCTGGCGAATGCTTAGACCGCTATGGACAAAAGCTTCTAACTGCAGTCACTGTAACGCGGCCATTTCAGTAATGCTAATGATTTGAACTGTTGGATAACGGAAGGCGAGGCCTTCTCGTGCCATATGTTATAAAATGTTTACTGTTGAGCATACGTACATTTCTTCACATAGTCAAACGGGTTTTCGCTTTAGGAATGTGAAGATATTTAAGAGCGATATTGCTGTGGTGAAGATTGAATTTTGGTAGAGCCAAAATGGAAATGGCTGGGGTAGGTATGTATCTGTCGTGCATCTGCATATTTCGGCTGTAGATTATTATCACTACGTTATCGGATTGTTTCTATAGAAATATTTAGCATTAAGATTAAAGACGTTGAATGTTTTATCGTTGTATATGACAGTAAAGCCAAATTTTGATCCTTTATTTCTGTTCCTGATAAAAATTACATAGACGGTATGGCACTCCATTTTTTAATTTTTGATATAATCTTAACGGTGCGATTGCGTTTTAAATATATACGACAAAGAAACCATCAATAATATGTTGTCAATAGTTAATTGAATTATGGTAATTTTAGAAACAAGGAATTGATTTTTCAGAACTTGACTTCCATGGATACTTTTAAGAATTTGCCATTTATTTCTGTAGCTTATCTTTAATTCATTCAAGACGCAATGCAATGACACGTATTTGTAGTTCTATCGCAGAGTATCGTTGGGGTTCTAGAGTTTTAACTAACGATGAATTATTCATACGGTAGTTAACCGCACACGTGTTAATTAACTTCTCAATTTCGCCTTAAGATCCCTACGTGTAACCGTGTGCATGTCATAAATTGTCAAACAGTTTTTATAGCGTCATTTTCGTTAAAATTCCCGCGATACACGGCAACGTAATAACTTATATCATAAAAAAATGTAATTAGCAAGAAAAATTAAAAACTAGAGTTGCTGAATGAAATTTCTTCGACGTAGTCTTTTCTCATTACAGTTGTATGGTAATAGTTGGTTGTTAAAGACACCCTCATAACAAGTTCCATGCGTGCGATCGTAGAATGATGCGGGTGTAGAAACGTGACTAACGTACGAATAGCGCGTCAGTGTTGCTGGTCAGGGTGTCCGGCCCGGGCAGACGGTCACAGCGCACCATCATCCTCTTCACTGCTGCTGCTTGCTTGCTGACTGCAGACACTGTGATGAAGTAATTATAGGTGAACATCGTCGCGTTGCCAGTGACGCTGCTGTTATTATGTTGTGATGCGGACATCGCGGTGAACGGAGCGCCATTAATAGCAGCTATATACACCGTCAGCTGGAAACCGGCAATGAGAGCATAGGTGAGCGACGACACGGCTAAGTCCTGCTGCCCCCTGTTCACAAATATCATTTATCATGTGCGTTACATAGTCCCTGCGTTGTCCTTTTCCTCTCTCCTTTTGTGTCCCCACTCGTTCGTTCGCTATCTCTCTCTCTCTCTCTCTCTCTCTCTCTCTCTCTCTCTCTCTCTCTCTCTCTCTCTCT
>NW_014577108.1:400476-410392 GCF_000485595.1 Priapulus caudatus | reverse complement strand
GTGTGTGTGTGTGTGTGTGTGTGTGTGTGTGTGTGTGTGTGTGTGTGTGTGTGTGTGTGTGTGTGTGTGTGTGTGTGTGTGTGTGTAGTTTGCGTTAGGTTTGGACGTAACAAATGGAATCACCGCCATGTCTGACTGAGTTTCTGTGTGCGTGGAGAATTCAAACACATTAACATGTGTATATGTGGTGCAATATGTAAGGACGAATGCCATGACCTATATATTTAATTAATGTCTAATTTTTTTATCCTGGTAAGTTATCAAAAAACATTCTCTCAAATATTCGATTTCCTGCTAAAATATTAAATATTAAATCGGGTAAGCGTAATCATATTATTAGTTCTATCATTAATATTATCGTTAAAATACGCATAATTTAAGAATTATTCAGTATATATATCTGTGACATTTGTACTGTATGTCGTTCAGGTTTGCTAGAAACTGGTGTAACAGTTGTTCTCTGCGTTTCTATTGTGAACGTGATTCTAATATATTACCATGCACTGATAAATTATGGCTCGACAACGATATATCTTTGTGTTTTGGGGATATATTTCACATGAATAATAGCAGCACTTACAAGTGTATTCCGTTATGAAGCTATACTGTCATGAATTACAGGAAAATTCTTCTTTGCAGTAGCGAGTTTTTGCACGGCTTTCCACAACGAAAATACAAATAGATTTAATATTTGCACTTCTCGTGAGTTCGTAGTGGTAAAACAGAAGCGGTAGGCGTCTGCGTGAAAGGTTTAACACTTTCATATACGTAAAACGTACACATTGCACTTGACAACTGCAAACAAGGAGCGGATTGCCAATATTTGGATAAGGCATGGTCCAACAGCCGCCAATACGCCCAAGGTAGAGCAGGAGTATAACTCATATTATAAGACTATACGTACTCAAATGGCAACACGAAATTTTCTCGTTTATCTAATGTCTATGTTGAAAATTAGCACGCCTCGATATTTGTATACGTTTGTCGGGCGCGGTAAAAAAAAAAAGATCGCTGTAAACAAGTAATTCGGATCAGAGTCGCACATGCCGCTCGATATGTGTTCAGCGCTACCGAATAAATACATCATATCAATAGCCATACATTAACGGCAGATCATCTAAAGTTCAAATTGACAGCTAAACAAGCTTTGCTGTGATCGCGCGTGCATATTGTTTATAAACGAAGCGAGAGCGACTACTGCAGCTGTGAGGTTACGTATATATTATATGTACGCCGCGGCCGCAGAATAAACCGCGATAGATTCACGGCACATAAAAACCGTCCAGCGTTCGACATCGATTGGTTAGCATAGAGCGTGTGTGCTGAGCTCGCTATCCTGTCGTATCGCCTCCATCGTCAAGCAATAGTATACGATTGTTGAATTACTGTCGTGAAGCTATTGCTAGAAGAATAGATAAATTGGCAAGAGATCACGCTAGACACCAGCATCCGTAGCAGCGTTCGTTATTAAATCCTAAATAATATAGACATTATGTTATAATCTAATAATTTCTATTGTTATTCGTATATTATTGTAATCTAGTACCATAGACTCTCATGCGACGGTTGTAAAACGCCGCACACACACACAGACACACACACACACACACACACACACACACACACACACACACACACACACACACACACACACACACACACGACACACACACACACACACACACACACACACACACACACACACACTACACACACACACACACACACACAACACACACACGCACCACCACATATATATATATAGATATATATAGATATAGATATAGATATATGTAATATATATATTACATATATGTTATATTTATATATATATCGCGCCTTCTCTCTCTCTCTCTCTATATATATATATATATATATATATATATATATTATATATATACTATATATATTTATATATATATATATTTATTTATTTACATTGTATTTATTTGTTTATTTATATTACATACATAGAGAGAGAGAGAGAGAGGGTGTGCGCGCGAGACAGAGAGAGAGAGGGAGCAGGGAGAAGCAGCAATGCGTCAGTGAAAGCGTGTGATATTCGGGTTTCTTCGGGATCGCTAGTAGCTATAGGTGCTAATAGGTCTGTGCGGATAGGCAGCTAATGTGCGGGTTGCACTTGCGGTCTTACCCTCGTTTGCCACGTGTTCGATGTCTCGACGGGGTAATTGTTTGCTAGCGAGCACGGACGATGTACGCTATCAATTTAGCCACTGGCAACTCCGCCCGCTCGTCTAGAAAATCTGCACTGTCCCTTGCTACAGACATGACCAACTATACCATCCTCTCACTAATCGCTGCCTTCGCGTTGGTTTGTGCGATGTAGAAATTATTAGCGGTGTCCGGTTTCCCTTTTGTTGCCAAAGTATTACATTGTAAAGCCTACTCCTCGTTTATCCTTTCTATTCAAAGATTTTTAACGCAAACGAACAGAAAACTGTACATATAACATGCTTTAAATGTAAACGCGACGTGACTTTGCAATTTTGACCATCTCGTGAAATATCAGGTAGAAATCTAAAAAAATCCAAACATTTTGTTCGTTTGGTATTCTTGCCATTGCGAAACGGGATTTCTGAATCTCATTGCATAAATTGTTTGTGGCAATCACGCGTAGAGACGCTGTATCAACCCTGTCCGTGCGCACACGGCCGTGTGACATTGTCATCTTGGGTCGTCGCTAACATACGTGTGCGATAACTAGAGCACATGCGACACGCGACACAGCCGAGTCCGATTCATCACGGCAGTGCGACACGACTATCACACTTTCACTCTTACGTGCAGTGATGGCGTAGAGCGTCGTGTCCGAAGAAGTCCGCTGATGCTATCCTGTCATGAATGTGATTACTGCTGTGTGCGATCTCGCTCACCCCGCTGCTTGCCTGTATTCATGATTACACGCTAACACTGTTATAACAACGTGTCGTAGGTGTCTTTATTAAATCCAATCGACTGTATTATTTTATTATGATTTTAAAGGAATTATTTCATAAATAACTGCACAATCGAGAAATATATAACAAAATATAGTCTCACCCAATAGCCGACATGTTACTGAGTATAACAAATTACCCTGCTGTTAAGGTATATAAAACTAGCTAGTAATGCAGCCACATTCTTTCGTATAACGTCAATTCGGTAACCAACAGACAAAAGTGCAACTCATTGAGTTACGTAAGGTTCTAGACTGGTACAACATCTCTATTGTTTAGTTCAAGTTACAATGTAAAAGTACACGGACAGAGTCTCTCTGAACATGCAGAAACATGCAGCATCATCAAGTAATCGCGTCAACGCAATGTAAACAAACATATTTCAATCGTTGTGTATTTTTTTGAACATAGCGGTTTACGATCGTTCTAAGACATGTTACCCTTACTTTAGACATTTGCTGATATGTAAGAAATGCCACTAAGTATACTGTAGTTGTCGGAAAATACTAGAACGGTCAGGAGGTTTGTTTGAAATCCTTGTTTTAAGAGTGTGAATGTTAATACACTAACATGTGTAAAATGACGAGGTCGGGCCTATAGCACATTTCGCTGCCTCATCTAGATTCTATCAGCTTATTGCTCGATGCCAGCAGGCTATGCGACCTGGCACCACAAGCTATATATGATGCGACACAGCTATGATAATGAGTAGATTGGTGTATTCTTGGCAACCATGTTCAATGCCACGTATGGAAAGCTTTTAAAAATTACGTCAATCATGATTACCTGTTGATTTCAAAGTGCACTGTAGCTAAAGTGCATGAGTTTTTAATGCGGTAAACTTACAGAGCAGTTCCGACTTGGATCGCCTTGTCGCACAAACAACTAGTATGTAAAGATAACATGATAAACGTGCTAGTTTAACATTAGATAATAACTACCTGAACATATCAATACCGTTATGTAAATACATGAACGCACACACACGCATACACACTTGATTATGGGGGCAATAAGACGTTTTGTAGACTGTGAAAAAAATCTATTTTACGTGAACCCGATAACTTTTTATTTCGAGGGCCACAAAATATTCTGTTGCTCGAACAACAAGGTAACAATTATTTTGCTATGAGTAAAAATCATAAGGAAATAAAATTAGGTTAGTATGACTGTGACACGCTGAAAGAGAACAAGGCCAATAAGTAAAGCTTTAGTCTGTCCATAGTTTATTAAGAAAAACTATTGTCTTATGAAGAGAAACATGACCTCCAACGCTACCTTAAACATTTAACCACTCTCACATCTGTGAAAATATTTTTTAATTACAATTCACGGAAATAGACTGAAATCTTACTTTACGAGAAATACTGCCATTCGGACAAACCGTTGCTTCCCCAACTAATCATCAAATTGCATTGATATCTACAAGTAAAAAAAACTGATTTAATCCCATTCTGTGTGTTTTCACTTTACGTCTTAGCAAACCGGTTATACATTCTTTGTTTACTGGTTCAATACTTCTTTCATCGTATGTTATGGCGGCCATCCGTGGCAACAAACAGCGTCTCCGCTAGGTGGCTGCACTGCATAGCGGGCAACATTGATTTTCAGCGTGTGATATTGGTTTTAATTTCCTGGCACGTGACTTTCTATGCACCTATAACAGTGCAGCATTTTTCGCAGCCACAAAACACATATTATATAATTGTTGGTCGTTTTATTATATGTAAAATTAGAAGTAAATAGTACTATTATTCGGGCTAACTCTGAATGGTAAGGCTAAGGGAGGGACACTGTAAAGGGGACTGCGTCGTTTCGGAGCTTTATTATGAGGGTTTGGCAAGGAATAACGCAGTATAGTCGCCGATATATATATGTTATATATTATATATATATTATATGTTTTAATAAGTTTATAGTTCTCGTATACTGTCTTTCTGCACTTGTTCAAGCCTTCCTTTGCCGCAGATATCGGCGGCCATTGTTTAGTATTAATTGAAAGCACCAGGAGCTTTATTAGATTTTCATTCAGATTTCATATATATATATATATATATATATATATATATACCGTTAACATTTGATTCAACATTGACGCTTACTACTATACGAATTCCGTTTTTCTCTTGCTACGATGTCTGTATTTTTAATGAAGGTGTGTTTATAATATATACGACACAAGTTTACATAAGATATTATTCACACATCATCATGATTATTTACTTTCACACATACGTACCGCACAACCGCAGACAGCCCCCGGACAATAATTCGTGCATACGCAAATGAAGCGACTGAAGCATTCCGAGTGAAAGTTCGCGAGTAAAGATGACAACAGGTTTTAACCGTAGAGAGTTGAGAAGCGGGGTGTTGTATGAGAGCTCGCTATCCTTGTACTGTCACACAGATGCCTTGCCTGCACACATCCACGGCACTTACACACGCGTACAAGCAACCGATAACATGATGACGGATTAGAGATGACCAGATCATATCCGCACAAACATTATGATCGTCTGTATCGCTCACTCATTCATCTACCTGTCATTCATCTCTTCACTCATACATCTATCTGTTCTTTATCTGTTCACTCATTCATCTACATGTTCTTCATCTGTTAACTCATTCATCTACCTGTTATTCATCTCTTCACTCATTCATCTATCTGTTCTTTATCTGTTCATTTATTCATCTACATGTTCTTCATCTGTACACTCATTCATCTACCTGTTATTCATCTGTACACTCATTTATCTACATGTTATTCATCTCTTCACTAATTCATCTATCTGTTCTTCATCTGTTCACTTATTCATCTACATGTTCTTCATCTGTACACTCATTCATCTACCTGTTCTTCTTCTGTACACCTATTCATCTACATGTTATTCATCTCTTCACTCATTCATCTATCTGTTCTTCATCTGTTCACTTATTCATCTACATGTTCTTCATCTGTACACTCATTCATCTACCTGTTCTTCATCTGTACACATATTCATCTATCTGTTCTTCATCTGTTCACTCATTCATCTACATGTTCTTCATCTCTTCACTCATTCATCTGCCTGTTCTTCATCTGTACACTCATTCATCTACATGTTCTTCATCTCTTTACTCATTCATCTACATGTTCTTCATCTGTACACTCATTCATCTACATGTTCTTCATCTCTTTACTCATTCATCTACATGTTCTTCATCTGTACACTCATTCATCTACCTGTTATTCATCTCTTCACTCATTCATCTACCTGTTCTTCATCTGTTCATTCGTTCATCCAGCAGTTCTTTATCTGATCATTCATTTTTTTCTCACTTCTTCATTCTTGTTATTGATCTGTACACTCATTTCTCCTCTCACTCATATATTTATCTTCTCTTATTCATCTACCTGTTTTTCATCTCTTCATTCATTCTTTCTCTCATTCGTTCATTTACGTGTTCTTCATCTGTTCACTCATTCGTCTCTCACTCATATATTTATCAGCTCAACTATTCATCTATAATTTTGTTCTTCATATGTTCACGCATTTTTTCCCGCACTCATTTCTTCTTTCACTCGTTAATTTATTCGCTCGCTCATTCATCTGATCATTCATCAACCCTCACTCGCTCGCTCCCACTCACACATTTTCACTCTCACGCATTTATTTTAGTCATTCTTCTGATTCTTCCGGCGCTCGCTCACTCCAACTCTCGCGTTCTTCCTTCTGTCACTGGTTCAGCTTTGCACGCATTAGTGCGTTCGATTACTGCTCACACTACAGCGTATCGTGATTGTTTTCTACATGGTGCTGGTTGACTGACATTACAACACGCGTCTTTCTATAATAATGGCATATACGCCTGTCCGTACACACGATGTAGCCATCACACACACACACACACACACACACACACACACACACACACACCGCTCGCCAATAGCCTACTATATGCTCTACATGTTTTTAACAGTGACAAATGTTAAAGAATCGTTGGCTCAGGCTCGTCATGCAATGGTTAGCTGACCGTATAGCAGTAAAGCTTACCCGGTAACACGTCAAACATTAATGACAATGTAATTTAAATCGCACGCGACAGCGCATAGATACACGTTAAATCTGGTACGTCAAAACTGAAGAATTAATTTAATATATGTTCGTTGGTGGCATGCGGACGCGAGTGTGTGTCAGCATACATCGCACATCATAACGAAATGTCGCTGTTAGTCAATGTCGCAAATGTAGATAAATAATCGCATGCGATTGGAGTGACTATCTTCTTTGATTTCTTTCCAAAATTCGATTGGTTGACTGGTTTTCGATCCTATTTGCATTCATACGGGCATGTGAACTATTAAAATAGCGCAATTGTAAAACATTAAGCGCTACATCATTAGCGTAACAAGCTCCTGATCGTTAAAATAAATGTTTTACTAATCGGGAAATGGACACACTCGCCCATGCGTACTTACGTGAACGTATTAATACGCGCATTTAAAAACATAAATTAAAACTAAGACACAAATAGATGATTTGATTAAATAATCTTGTGATACGAACGCCGCCACGCGCGTGTATGCGCTGCGTATGACGTATGAGAGCTGATGTGATTATTCGCAGTACTCCATGACGTTGAATAAGACACGTGTCATTACTGAGAACGGACAGGTAATGTGCTCACGTCGGGTGAAGTCTAGAGTCACCGAGTGTGCGGTGACTACTGTACGTGTAGCATGACAAGAACAACACTTAACAAGATATATACGTGTCGTTATATGACGCGCTTCCAGGTGAGACTACGGTGGCCGGCTCGTTTTGTTTACTATATCTGCCCCGATACAAATAGAAACAGACTTGTTTCGTACGTAGAGCAACACTTTTAAGAAGTCCTTAATCATAATCTCGTTATACTTGGTTTGTAAGGTGATAAAATAATATTTGTTAATTTCTGACGTAGTAGAGTAGTTGGTAAAGCATCTACTAAAGCAGTGACCGCTTGACAGTCTGTATTGCGTTGGTTATTATATATTGACTTGATGACGGTTAGTAAAGGAGAGCGACCAGTGGGCAAAGAAAGACACATTTAAAAAAGGTTTATAATGCTTTTACCAAAAGACACATGCATCTTATTGTTGCCTAATATTTATGTGATTATAATATGCATTTACTTGGTTATCTACCTAACCTGGTTATCTATGCATTGACTTATCTATCGATGGTTAATAACGATTGGTCGAATAACAATATTTGTTGCTTCTATGGAACGAATTTTCTTGCACGGTATGCTGCATGTATTAGCAGAGAAAGATACTGTTTTCATAACTGCTAAGCTATAGACTAGTTATATTTTCCGTGCAAATGTAGTAATCAACTAATCGTGTGTGATGAAAATCATACATCTATATATTATTATTTTCAATGTCGATTACACCATGGTATAATTGACATTGAAATATACTAATATAAAAACGAAATATTTTATGCACTTTTATTGCAATAAAACTACATAAAATATTTCGTCTATAACACAATAATGACTACACACGCACAGGATCGTTGTATCGTGCTAACCTCCAATAACGAAATAATTTCTATCGCTTAATGGCGTGTCATTTGTAAAACTCGATGATTTGTGCAGTGGGAAAGTACTTCACACTCTTCACCGACGGAACATTGATGTCTCGCGTGGAAACCCTTCATTTATCCACTAATTTCAAGTCGACGTTTTAATAATTAAATATTACTCCATACGGTTTAAATTTATTACCCAAAAAAAGTATGTGGTTGTCCCTACGTGCTAATGTATTATTCAGATAAATAAAACATCACAAATTAATAGTTTAATCGCTACATATTTATCATTTAAATAAATGAATGCATAGACTAACCAACAAAATCCTCTGTATCCTTCCTCCGCCGCTAATGACGTCACTAGCAGATTTATGTCGCCATTGATATGAACGCGATCCGAGTCGTGCTCCGTTTATATCTACAATGTTTACGGTATTATCAACAACTAATAAATACCTAAGGTATTTATTAGCTCTTGATATTATCCCAATATTGGGTCGAAATACTTAAGTGTAATGGGTCAGAAGTAATAGTTATAGCGTTATAATAGTAAGGCGTGCTTAATTGGTGGGTTTGTTGAGTCTACGTGTGTGGCGCATGACCACGTGTATTGACAAACGCTGCTGTTATCAACCAGTTAATGTTTGTGCCATTTTGTCTTTCGCTACCAGCATTCCTTTTGTTGTCTCGCCGAGCAAATGTCAAATGAAATACGCATTTTTGCCGCGCTGCGCCCGATGATTCGTGGAGCTGCGTACGCCTCACTAAGCTAAGAATGTCACCTTAATGGCAAACCTGTATTTTTGGTCAACAAGCCAGCGCGACAAGCCCGGGGCTCCGACTCGACTCTCGGCGCGCAGTGCGATTTCAAAGGGGACCACACCGCACCAAAAGAGCAGGACGGGAAAAAATTGACCGAATTTTCCATTAGGCTGACAAGCGGACAGTTGTAAGCGCAGCTCTTTTCAAAACATTATCGCAGCCTATACATCACGTGCCGTGCCGCAGACAGGCCGCGTTTAACGAAAACTCAGTCGGCAGCATAATTTAAAGTGACCGTGACACATGCGCGGAAGACGATCTAACAAATTTTCCAGCTGGCTATACTTGCATAATTTTTCACGCACGATACTATATCGCTACTGACAAGTATAAATTGCATCTGATGCATGTTTCGGGATCGCTATATTTCCTTTGTTGTGCCGACATATCGTAGGTCGGCTAGACTATTTGCACACACTGCTGTGTTTGCTGGCTGGACGAATCGCTGCTGGCCGCTGGGACGAGGCGGGTAACGTGAACATGTTCCCACCCGTGGGTGTATGTGTGTGTGTGTGTGTGTGTGTGTGTGTGTGTGTGTGTGTGTGTGTGTGTGTGTGTGTGTGTGTGTGTGTGTGTGTG
>NW_014577108.1:384061-400007 GCF_000485595.1 Priapulus caudatus | reverse complement strand
CGTGATTGTCCCTGGGGGTGACTTGTCCAAGGGTGAATGTCCTAGAACCATTTTTATATATGTGTTATATATCCACATACACTGATTCCTTTATGATGTTAATGTTATATAGGGATACGAATAAGCAGAAATAATAATACAACCATCCACCCATCACCTATATCAACATGTTCTGCTAGCATCTATGACAAATACGACACAAGCATGTACGCTCTCCTATGACACTATTTTTATGATCAAATATTGGCGAGTCAACTTCGTTCGGCTTTACAGCTGAAATTTACGGCTTGCGTTCATAATAGCGCTCCTAAACTCCTACGATGCGCACAACACATACAGCAATATTTGTTATAGGAATAATCTTCCTATGACAGATAGTGTCATAGGAGAGCGTATATGCGTATGTCGTATTTGTCATAGATGCTAGCAGAACAGGCTGCCTATATAGTGTTATGTTATGTTCTCATACTTGTCGGTGTCCACTACACTGGATATAATGACAAGGTAGTAAGTGCCTTAATTTAGGGATAAACCCAATGAACAAACAACAGGTGCATAATGATGTGAGTGCAATGCTCCTAGGTGTCTTTTTAAAGTGGGTTTGCGTGCATGTGGGAGTGAAGCCTTGACTTGAAAACGTCCGTTGCTTCCACAACACCCACGGGTAGATTGTTCCAGATTGAAATCATCCGGGAAAAAAGGAGAATTTGAATGCGTTGTTGTTGCAGTGCAAGTGCCGAAATTTGTGGGGGGTTTCGATCTGGTACCTGACACCCCAGGGATCAGATATCTATTCGCCGGTAGTTCTATGAGGTGGTTTACAACTTTATACATTACTACAATCGAGTTGAAGCGTCTACGATACATAAGTTGTTGCCAGCCGAGTTGGTTATTAAGAGCTGACGTACTGTTATATCGTCCATAGGTGTTGGTAACAAATCTTGCAGATCTGTTTTGTATCATTTCTAGCTTGTATTTATATTTCTCTTGGTGTGGGTGCCACACTGATGAGCAGTAATCCAGGCTTGGTAGTACAAGAGTTTTGAACGCTCTTTCCTTGATGTGTTGATGGCAGCAGCCCAGATTCCGGCGCAGGAAGCCTAACAATCTGTTAGCCTTCACACATATGTTGTCAATGTGGACGTTCCACCTGAGGCCACTGTCTAGGTGAACTCCAAGATACGGGTTGGATGTGACATACTTTAGTGCAGAGTCGTGAATGCGGTAGATGTACTTATGATGTTTTTTTACGCAGAAGGGAGATATTTATGATTTAGCACTTGCTTGCGTTAAACTCCATCTGCCATGTCGATGTCAATTGTAGCAGCTTGTCAAGATCGTCTTGAAGCGCTTCCTGGTCTTGCTGGTTGCTAATCTCGCAGTACAACAGACAATCATCTGCAAATAATCGAGTTTGGGAAGCAATTAATGTTGTCTGGCAAATCGTTGATGAAGAGAAGGAATAAAAGTGGGCATAGTACCGTTCCTTGTGGAACTCCTAAAGTGACAGCAGTCCAGTCAGAGAAGTCTCCTTCTACAACTACACGCTGGGTACGCTGGGTGAGAAAAGCTGCTATCCAGCGTAAAAGCTTTTCACGGATACCGTAATGGTCAAGCTTCTGAAGAAGGCGTTGGTGTGGGACCTTGTCGAAGGCTTTACTGAAGTCAAGTATTATTACATCCGTCTGCTTCCTGTTGTTAACACTGGTTGCAAGGTCATGAGTTGTTATCAGCAGCTGGCTCTCACAGGATCGGTTACTACGGAAGCCGTGATGGTTATCAATTAGTAAATTATTGCCTTTGAGGTGATTTCTGGTCAGGTGCGTTGGACTCTTTTTTCCAGGCATGCTACTTAAATCTTCCTCAGTAAAGACTGACTTGAATTGATTATTGAGTGCGATTGCCTGCTCCTTGGCAGTGGTCGTTATCTTTCTCAAGGATTTCAGAGGATTAACCCCTAGGCATTCCTGCTTTTTACTTTTGACATACCTCCAGAAAGTCTTGGAGGTTGTGTCAACAGATGGAGATAGTATGTTGTACAAGTACTCATCATGTGCTCTCCTACATTCCCTTTGGTAGGTATTTTGTATTATTTTGAGGTCCTTTGAGTTCTCAAAATTCTTTGAGCGGGTGTGTCTCCGTTTCAGTTTTCGTTTTAGCCGTGCTAGTTTCTTGTTGTACCAGGGTGTATTCTTATGACTTCCCTTCACCATTTTGGTTGGTATGTGTTTGTTTATTGTTTGTTCGATTTTGCCTTTCAGCATTTTCCAGTTTTCTTCCACCTTTCTTTGATCCGGTTTGCTTGGAAAAAAGCGGTACCGAAGTCTCCTAGATCTTGAATGACGCTATTGATGTCAGCTCCTTTGTACATGTACACCTTGCGGGGTGGTTTCTTGTTGTAGGTAACTTCGTGGTTCGTGTCCAATATGACAATGTCATGGTCACTTAGGCCTGGACCAACTTGAGTATTCACCACAAGTGAAGGGTTTGTGGTAAATATCAAGTCCAAAATGTTTTTGGAGTTCCCTTGACTTCTCGTTGGAGTTTTAACTATCTGTTCTGAATTATGGTCATTTTGCTAGGGTCAGTAGTTGTTCCCACTGATTTCTGTCCTGGGGGTTGTCCTTAACTGTCTCAGTGTCCCAGTCGATGGAAGGTAGATTAAAATCTCCGCCAACTATGATGTTGCGGTTCCGGCCCGTGATAAGTCTCTTAAGTGACTTATCAAGTTCTTGTAGCGAAGTTTTCGGGGACTTTGGGGGGCGATAGTATGAGCACACAAACAGAGGTTTACGTCCTTTGAGTTGTATTTCAGCCCACACTGCTTCGCAGTCAGAATCAAGATCAGGTTGGTGAGTGGATATATGATTGTTTTTAATTGCTAGGAAGACTCCACCTCCGTGCAGATTTCGATCTTTGCGGAAAACATTGTAGTTTGGAGGAAACACTTCGCTGCTTTTTACTGTGGGGCTTAGATGGGACTCAGTACCAATGATGACATCTGGTTCCAGTGAGTCTACCAATGCTTGGAGGTTGGGTGCTTTTCCTCTTAAACTGCAGACGTTTGCGAGGATGAATTTCAAAGGTTTTGAATGCTTTACTTTGTCTGCTCTAATGATGGTCTTGATAGGGGATGAGGAGGCAATTGGTGAGTCAGGTTCTGTTTCGGTGTCTGCCAACCCATCATAGCTATTCGATAACTCTAAGAATGACGAGGAGAAGTAGGAGGATGCAAAGTTAGGCAATCCACAATTGCAGCATATCCATGTCAAATTCTTATAAGTCGCAAGTATGTCATATGTGGTGGAGTTCATTGCCATACAATCCATATGATACCAGAGTTCACACACATCACAACATACTGCTCTCTGCCCCCACTTGCATGCCTTGTCACAGATGTTGCACGGGTACTTGGGAGCTCTAGGACCTGGATTTGTATCGATGTCGCCACTGAGCAATAGCGCAAGTAGGAATAACATTCGGGTCTGGCGTGATGTATTTTTTGTCGTGGATGTACACTCCCTACGCAATTTTAGGCCCGAGCTGTCCCCGAGGATTGATTTTAAGTCAATGGAATTTGAACTCGCTCTAAGAGATTCAGTAGGTGCATTTTCTCTTAGCCGTAAAAAGAGGCTGACGTATAAAAATACTATCAGGAACACGACCATTTCGTATGTGTATTGTGGGCCTAGTGCTTGGATCGCCTTGCATGTCTTTGTATTTGTAATAAGAAGACAGAAATAATTTTTGCTTTGTTTCGTTTTATTTTCGATTTGTTTTCTCAGTGCAAATAAACGCCACGACACGCAGTTAGTCTCCTTGCTATAGGTAACTCACTAACTGCTTATAATTAGATAATTTCGGTTAAGCTGGCTTTCTTCATTCCCGGCAAGCCGCCCCGGGTGACACAGCAAACAAAGACTTAGTAGGCCTGTGTTAAGGCTGGCGCACACCTACCCAGAAATCGGTCCGATTACAAAATCTCTTCATCGTTTGTAAAATCGGCTCAGCGCGACGCCTTCCGATAAACACCCGCACACCTACGATAAAATTGGTTATTTTGTTGATGGTAGGCGCCATTTTGAATGTCATGTGACACGGGCACGTTCAACTATTGGCTGTTCAAAAAATCGCTTTAAAATAATCGGTTCATAATCAAACATGTTTGATTTGGAACGATCACCCGATAAAAATAATCGTAAGTAAAATCGTCTACAAATGAACGCGCACACCTACCCGATATCGGCCTATCAAATCGCGTGATAAATCGTCTGGTGTGCGCCGGCCTTTGTGCGTGTGTGCGGCGGTGTGTGCGGTGGTAGTGAAAGAATGAAATACACAAGTGCAGAAGGGTAACTATTACCTGACATTTTTGTCAATAGTATTTTTTTTTTATTATAAACTACTAACTCAGGCAAGAAATCCAATAGCCGCCATATTGTTTTGTTGTTGTTGTGACCTTGTAGGGAAACAACGGTGTACTTATTAAATTAGAGAGAGAGAGAGAGAGAGAGAGAGAGAGCGCGTGCGTATATTATTTCAACAAAAGGCACGCACGTTAAAGATACTCTCAAGGTTTTAGGAAAATTTTTACCGATTTTTCATTTTCAACTTTATTGATGGCTAACACAATGTGCCACCTGTGTACATAGCGATTTCTTCCTATAACGGTACATGTGAACTGTCAGAGCGTTTTGCTTGCCCGCGTACATGTGTAGTGAGCCGCGGCTGACGTCAGAAAAACACTGATTTCTCCGTTTCAATTTCTGACATAGTAGCCGATGTATGAATGGATATTTCTCTGTGATTACAACTCGGATTAATTTAATTTTACACTCGTTTTAATGGTAACATATTGCTGTAAAAAAGCGCGTCAGGGATTGTTATTAAGTGCCGTATTTTATTAGTTATGCCTCTTTATTTGCTAAACTTTTCAATTCTAACACACAACTTGATTTTTAAGCAGTTTTTTCCATTTTTCTTGGTAAATATGAAACTTAAAGAAAGATCCTGAAGCGTTATTTTGGTCCATATTGTGCTTAACGTGTGGCAGAAATTTTGTATCCTCACTCTTTCTGGTAGTTGAGAAATATCCAAAATGCCATTTTTACATAAAAATTTAAAATTTTTGTGGTAACATAATTAGGTGCTGGAAATTTCATTAATTTTTTTGGCTTGAGCATAGAGATATATCTCCTCTATAAATAAAACAAGTGATTGATTCATTTGTCAATAAACGTTTAATCTTCATTAGAGCAATACCCGTGCAAAAGGTTGCGAGTATCCTTAACACATTTTTGCCCCGGAAATTCTTGCTCATATTTTCGTATTTCTTTTGGCAACACGTAATCATTAATAAAGTAAGTTATCTAGTCAGCAACATTTACCCCCCGGACAATCACCCCATGGACATTTACCCCCCGGACAATCACCCCCCGGACAATCACCCCGGACATTTACCCTCCGGACAATCACCCCCCGGACAATCACTCCCTGGACAATTAGAGAGAGAGAGAGAGAGAGAGAGAACCGGCAATGGCATAAAGGAAGCTAGTGGGAGAGAGCTCGTGCTTGTGTGAGCGAGAGCGTCAGCGAAAAAGCGAGCGCGAAGCACGGAAAGAGAGAAAATCAAGAATGACCAATACATCGAAAACAAAGCAGTGCGTCTCGCACAGCGAGACAGATAGAACGCAAATTATAGTTACATGACGGTTATCTGGTCTAACGAGACAAAACGTTATAAGAAGAAATAAGAAATATTTGATGACACGAGTTCACACAATTGTGGTTAAACAAAACATCCCCTATAATATCTTCCCAGCTCATTCCCGATCGGATGGCATTACCTAAAATTGCCGTTTGTCGATTGAATCATCGTGACAGAATTATTGTATGAAATAATATATTACTGTCGGTCTGTGTAAAGGGCAATGAGGTCAGAACAATTATCGTGCGAGAGTAATGGCACGCCGACACCATCTATTATATACTATATCATATATTAGATTCACTTTCTATGTCTAGACTGTCTCCATATCCCCGCGTCCGCGTGCTCAGCAACGACTGATGCATAACCGTATTTAAACGTTAGAAAATAAATTTCTAATTCACTAAAAAAGATTTCATGATGAGAAGTTTTGACTCGGCCCGAAGATTTCAATTGCTGCTGACCAATTAACGGGCGGGATTTACAAACACAGTATAGCTTCGCTCTTTGGCTGTAATAGTATAACAGTATCTGTATCAACGCTGCATTACAACGCAACACCCGCAACACAAAGCTGGCTGTCGCACGATAATGAATAAACTGCGTTGCTATGATCGAATCCACATCTGATCGAACAGCATCGAACAACATCGAATCAACAGATTTCTATGGTTTCTCGTGTAAGTATGTACGTTGGTCGTTGGATAAGACCAAAGACAAGAAATCAGTTTATACAATCACATTATTTCTACTATCAGAGACGTCATTGCTATCCGCTCTGAATCAATCTATCTATTAATTAATAGATTTACTGCAAACGGTGTCTATCTGCATTAGGAAACTTTATTTGCAGGAAAATATTAACGTAAATTATTTTTACACTTACATTTAAATATGGACACTAAAGACACGCTATTTTATTTATTATATTGCGAAGTGTTTGCAGTGAATATAAATCCTCTATTCCAACAAAACATATATTAGATCAGAGATATACATTCTTATAAAAATTTTCGATTCTGATAATAATCATCAAGTAGTGTTCGGTTCTGTTCATACGTTTGTGTTAAATTTACAATGTACAAATATTAGCTGGAGGTCAGTATTAATACTCGTTAGGTACCACGGAATATTTCTCCTTGTTAATACAGAATACTGACTTAACATAACTTCCAACATTACATCTACAACTTTATAATTTAAATCTTCTATATTCGTTCGCGACACGCTAAATTTTAAATATAACTTGGCATGATAAGTTCTTATGGCTCACGTTTAAACAAAAACCCGCCTACATAGCGCCTAATATTATATGTAGAAAGACGCCGTCAAACACTTGTTTTATCGAGTAACTAATTTACAATGCGAAGAAGTATTATGAAGCATGTATATATTACTCACCATAGGTGCGCGCATATACGTCATTACGCATGCATTTTAACTTTCAAATCCGTAAAGTCATATATCGCGATAAGTACACACGACTTAAATATTCCGCTTCAGAATTCTTATAAAAATATTAACGACATGAAGTTAGATACAGTAAGTATTAGTACACAGTACAGTAATCTACTTTAATCTCATTTGATAACAATTATTATACGCCAGTCTGATGTGGCGGTGATTTTCGATTATACTAGACATAAACCCCCGAAATGATACTTACGGGCACGTTCACTGTATTCCCTTATCATGTCGATGCCTATATGCAATGCCCCCCCGCGCGCGCGCCGCCATGTTTCTAATACGTCACTGCCTACTGGCCAGTCGGGTTCATTCCGCCTGGGACGGAAAAGCATTTAAATGAAACGAGAAAAAGCGGAATGAAAAAAAGCGGCAGATGAAAGTGCCGGTGTATCCAGTCGGAGCGGCTCACGCGCATTTATCACTCTCATGATAACGCCGCCCAACCTGCGCGCTGGAAAGATTCCCGTGGATTTGTTGGCTTAACAGTCACATATCACGTTCTCATTTGCAAACTTTTTCGATCAATCTTAGTAAGTCTCTGTCGGTTGCATGCATACGTAACACGAGTGCGCCTGCACAGAGCGCGCACCCCAGCTAGCACCTACACTCTTACACGTCGCTCGCATTGCCAGCCGGAAAATCACTAAAGGCGATTAGAGGGATAGCAGAGAAGAAGCCAATAATTGAAAGATTAACATATAAAGCTCGGAAGCGGTGCGCGCACACGTTGGGCGTGAGTCCGCACGTTTGTGAGTCGAGACGAATAACTATAACAACACAAAGCTCAGGTATCTTCCCTCTAGCTCGCATTAATAACAGGGTTTACGTAACGATGTGCCGTGAAAACCTCCATCCATTCAGCCTCCGAGCGCGAAAATGTGTAAGCTATCAGATATAGAGCGACGAGCGGAAGACGGCCTCGCGAAGGCAACCGTGTAAAGCACTTAAAGGCGACCTTTCTACTGGTGATCCAGTTCCCGACACCAGAAGGTCGTTACTGGAATTTATAGCCGTGCATCTGCCGTGTCTCTATCCGTGTCGTTGCGCTTGCAGTCTAGTAACAGCCCATTATTGTTCAACTGAGCAGTAATCGGTAAACGGTAAACAAGGGTGTTTACTATGACCTTATATATATATAGAGAGAGAGATATATTAAGGAGAGAGCAAGCGAGAGAGAGTGAGAGTGTGTATGTGTGTGAGAGCGAGAGAGAAAGAGAGAGAGCGCGCGCGAGAGAGTGAAAGTGTGTGTGTATAAGAGAGAGAGAGAGAGAGAGAGAGAGAGAGAGAGAGAGAGAGAGAGAGAGAGAGAGAGAGAGAGGAGATGAAAGCGCGCGCCGCGCGCGGTGCGTACTATTATGTTCACAAAAAGCGCACGCACGTTAAAGATACCTCTCAAAGTGTCTTAGGAAAAAATTTTATCCCGGAGATTTTTCAATTTCGAACTTTCATTCGATGGCTAATCACTATGGCACACACATGTGTACATAGTGATTTCTTCCATACGGTACATTGTTGAACCTGTCAGAAGCCGTTTTGCTTGCACCGCGTACATGTTAACTGAGAACCCCGGCCCGCTGACGTCAAGAAAAATCGCCTGATTTCTCCGTTTTTCAAATTTCCTGACATAGTAGCCGATGTAGTGAATGGATATTTCTCTGTGCATTAACAAACCCGGATAATTTAAAATTTTACACTCGTTTAATGGTCGACGAACATCATTGCTCCGTAAAAAAGCTCGTCAAGGGATTGTGCGTTATTAAGTGTCGTATCCTATTATTATGCCTTTTGTTTGACTCAAAACTTCTTCACATTCTACGACACACAACTCTGATTTTAACGCAAGTTTTCGTTCCCATTTTTCTTGCGCTACATACTATGGCGAAAACTTAAATAACAATCCTAAAGCGCTATTCTGGTCCATATTGTGCCCTTAACGTGTGGCAAAAATTTTGTATCCTCAAGCTCTTTCTGGTGTTGAGAAAGTATCCAAATGCAATTTTTACAATAAAACTTTAAAATTTTTGTGGCTAACATAATAAGGCTGCCTGGAAAATTCAATTAAACTTTTTTGGTTGAGCATAGAAATATCATACCTCTATAAATAAAACTAATGATTGATTCGATTCAGTCGTCAATAAACGTTCTAATCTTCATTAGAGGCCACTCAACCGGCAAAACGGTTGCGAGTATACCTTCAACACCCATCTTTTGCCCCGGAACATATTCTTCCGTTCTTATTTTGTATTCTCTTTTGGCAAACACGCTAAATCCATCCCTACATAAACGTACACCGTTATTAGTCAGCAACATTTACCCCCCCGGACAATCACGCCCCCGGACATATTTACCTGCCGCCGGACAATCACCCGGACACCCTCACTCCTGGACAAATCACCCGCCGGACATTTTACCTCCCGGATCGAATCACGCCGGGCAGACAATCAGCCGCACTTCAGGCGCCGGACAATCACCCCCCGGACATTTACCGCGACCCCAACGGATATTTACCCCCCCGGACCATTTACCCCCCAGATGGTATCAGAGAACAAAATACCGCCCGGACCAATCACCCCCGGCAATTACCGCGGAAGGGACGAGGACTTAACTCGCGACAATTACGCCCCCCGGACATTTACCCCTTATAGCAATTCACACCTCCGACAATTACCAGAAGTCTCCCCGACAAACCACCCCCCAGACAATTACCGCGCCCGGACATTTACCGGCCCCGGTGCAATTACCCCCCGAACATTACCCCCCGAACATTTACCAAAACCACCGAACAATCACTCTTCGGAACATTACCAGACCCCCGACATTTCACCCCCTAACATTTAAGAGGAGGTGATAGAGAACGACGGAGAAGGTAGTGGAGAAGGAGGGTAGAAGGTGGAGAGGAAAAGGTAGAGAAGGTAGAGGAGGTGCCAGGTAGTGCGGTTGAGGGAGGAGGAAGAGGAAAAGGGGGAATGTGATAGCAGGAAGGAGGAGAGGAGCGAGGTAAAAGAGGCGCCCCTCCTCTACGCTCCTCATTCCTCCACCTCCATCTCCTCCTCCCCAACTCGCTCCTCGTCCTCCTCCTCCTCCCTCTTCTCCCCGCTCCCTCCTCCTAAAAAATCTCGCCACCATTCTTCCCGCTCCTCCTGCCAACTTTTCTCCCCTCCCTCCAACCTTCTTCTCACATTAACTTTTCCCGTCACCTTCTCCTCCCTCCTCCTCCTCCACCTCCTCCCACCTCACCTCTGCCTCCCCCTACCTCCTCCTCCCTTCTCACTTCCATCTTCTCTCTTCCTCTCCTTCCTCCTCCTAGCCTGCTCCTGCTACATTCTCGGGCCTCTACCTTCTCCCCCTTCTACCCTCCTCCCTAACCAACGCACCTTCTTATTGCCACTCTCTCCTCACTACCACCTCCTCTCCTCTCTCCTCCTCCTCCTCCTCCGCTCCTCCACCTCCTCTCCTCCAGCCCTTTTTCGCCCTGCTCCACCTTCTTAGCGCCTTCCTCCCTTCAACCACTTTCTCCCCCTCCTCTCCCTCCACCAACCTTCTCCCCCACGTTCTCGACGCAGCCCCTTCTCCTCCTCCAACCGTCTCTTCCCTCCTCCTCCGCCACCGTGTACTCTCGCTCCCCTCCTGCTTCCTCCTCCACATTCTCCCCCTCCTCCATCCACACATCTTTCTCCCCACTTCTCCCCGCTCTTCTCCTCTTGCGTGGGAACCACCCTTCTTTCCTCCTCCTCACGCACCTCCTCCCTGTATCACTGTTAAACAATGAATATAATAAACATACAAGTGAAGTTAAATGTCCCGGGGGCGTTAATTGTCCGGGGGTAAATGTCCCGGGGGGTAATTGTCCCGGGGGGTAAATGTCCAGGGGTGTAAATGTCCGGGAGGTAATTTGGTCCGGGGGTAAAGTGTCCGGAGGTCTAAATTGGCCGGGGGATTGATCTGTCCCGGGGGGTAAAGTGTTCCAGGGGGTAATTGTCCAGGGGGTAATTATCCGGCGCGGTAATTATCCGGGGGTAATTATCCGGGGGCTGAATACATGGGGTAAATTGTCCCCGGGGTAAATTGTCCGGGGGTGATTGTCGCCCCACCCGCGGGGTGATTGTCCGGGGGTGATTGTCCTGGTGGGTGATTGTCCAAGGGGTGGAATGTCCTAGAACCATTTTTATATATGATGTTATATATCCACATACATGCATTCCCTTTGATGATGTTATAATAGGGATAAACGAAAACCAGAAATATATAATACAATCATGCCACCGCATCACTATATCAACATGTTCGTCTAGCATCTATGACAAATACGACACAAGCATGTACGCTCTTCCTATGTACACTATTTTTATGATCAAGATTATTGGCGATGTTCAACTTCGCTTCGGGCTTTACAGCTGAAATTTCACGGCTTGCGTTTCATAATAAGCGCTCCTAACTCGCTTACGATGGCGCACAACCTTGACAGCAATATTTGTTATAGGAAATAATTTCCTATGACAGATAGTGGTCAAATAGGAGAGGCCGTATATGCGTATGTCGTATTTGTTAATAGATGCTAGCAGAACAGGCTAGCTATATAGTGTATTTAATGATTCTCATACTTGTCGGTGTCCACTACATCTGGATATAGTCTGACAAGGTAGTAAGTGCCTTAATTTAGGGATAAACCCCAATGAACAAACAACAGGTGCATAATTGATGTGAAGTGCAATGCTCCTAGGCTGTCTTTTAAAAGTGGTTGCGTGCATTGTGGGAGTTGAAGCCTTGACTTGAAGGTGTCAACCATCCGTTGCTTCCACAACACCCACGGGAGAATTGTTCTAGATCTGGAAGGCATCCCGGGGGAAAAAGGAGAATTTGAATGCGTTTGTGTGGCAGTGCAAGTGCCCGAATTTGTGTGGCGGTATTCGATATCTGGTACCGTGACACCTCAAGGGATTCAGATATCTATTTCGCCGGTAGTGTAGAGGTGGTTTACAAAGCACTTATACATGCACTACAACTCGAGTTGAGCGTCTACGAATACATTAAGTTGTTGCCAGCCGAGTTGGTTCTTAAGAGCTGACGTACTGTTATATCGTCATAGGTGTTGGTTAACAAAATCTTGCAGATCTGTTTTGTAATCAAACTTTCTAGCTTGTATTCTATATTTATCTTTTGTTAGGTGTGGCGTCACCCACTGATGAGGCTAGTGAATTCCAGCTTTGGTTAGATACAAGAGTTGCGTACGCCTTTCCTTGTGGATGTGTGATGGCTGCAGCCCAGGATTTCGGCACCAGGAAGCCTAACAATTTTTTGGCCTTCACACATATGTTGTTTAATGTGGGCGTTCCACTGAGGCACATGTCTTAGGTGAACTCCAACATACGGGTTGAAGTTGACAACTTTAGTGCAGAGTCGTGAATTGCGGTAGACTGTACTTATGATGTTTTTTTTTTCGGCCAGAAGGGACGATATTTATAATGTAAGCCACTTGCTTTGCGTTTAGAACTCCATCTGCCCAATGTCGCATGTCCATTGTGCAACTTGTCAAGATCGTCCTTGGAAGCGCTTTCTGGTTTTTTGCTGGTTGCTAATCCTCGCAGTTACAACAGACCAATCATCTGCAAGATATTGATGAGTTTGGAAGCCAATTAAGTTGGTCTGCAAATCGTTTGATGAAGAGGAAGCGATATAAAAGTGGCATACCGTACGTTTCTTGTGGAACTCTAAATTGACCAGCAGTCCAGTCAGAGAAGTCTCTTCCACCAAACTACAGCTAGGGTTTAACCGCTGAGTGACAAAAGCTGGCTATTCCAGTCGTAAGTTTCCAACCCGGATACGTAATGGTCAAGCTTCTGAAGAAGCGTTGGTGTGGGACCTTGTCGAAGGCTTTACTAAAGATCTAGTATTATACATACGTCTGTTCCTGTTGTTAATGCTGGGTTGCAAGGGGTGGCTCCTGAGTTCGTTATCAGCACAGCTGGCTCTCAACAAGGATCGGTTTACTCGCGAAGCCGTATGGTTAATCAGATTAGTTAAATTATTGCCTTTGAGGTGATTTTCTTGTCAGAGTGGCTTGACCTTTTTTCCAAGGCATACTACTTAAATCTTTCATCAATAAAGACTGACTTGAATTGATTATTGAGTGTGATTGCCTGCTCCTTGGAGTAGTCGTCGTTATGCTTCCAAGGGATTTCAGAGAATTAACATGCGCCTAGGCATTCCTGCTCTTTTACTTTTGAACATACTCCAAAAGGTCTTGGAGGTTGTGTTTCAACAGAGTGGAGCATAGTATGTTGTACAAGTAACCATTCATGTTGGCTCTCCTACATTCCCGTTGCGTAGGATCTTTATGTATTATTTGTATATTTTGGAGGTGCCTTTGAGTTCTCAGATTTCTTTTGAGCGGGTGCTTGTCTTTCGTTTCCAGGTTTTCGTTTTAGCACGTGCTAGTCTCTTGTTGTACCCGGGGTGTATTCCTGTATGACATTCTACTCCTTCACCATTTTTAGTTGGTATGCTGTTTGTTTTATATGTTTTGTTTGATTTTGCCGTTTTTAGAATTTTCCAGTTTTCTCCCACCTTTCTTTGATACGGTTTGCTCTGAGAAAAGAGGCTCGGTACCGAAGACTCTTTAGTATCGTTGATATGACGCTATCGATGTCAGTTCCTTTGTACGTGCTACACTTGCGGGGTGGCCTTCTTGTATTTACGGTAACTTTGTGGTTCGTCGTCCAATATAACAATGTCAGTCACTTAGGCGCTGGACCAACTTGAGTATTCACTACAAAAAGGGATTTGTGTAGAATATCAAAGTCGCAAAATGTTTTTTGGAGTTCCTCTGACTTCCTCGTTGGAGTTTTTACTATCTGTTCTAAATTTGCGTCATTTTGGCTAGGGTTAGTAGTTGTTCGCACTGATTGCTGTCTGTGTGGATTATCCTTACTGTCACAGTGTCTCAGTCGAAGGTAGGTTAAAATCTACCGCCAACCATATCGATATGCAGTTTCGGCCCGTGAATAAGTCTCCTTAAGTGACTGTATCAAGTTATTGTAGCGAAGTTTCCGGGACTTGGGCGGGAATAGTATGAGCACACAAACAGCGGTTTACGGGCCTTTGAGTTGTTTTCAGCCCACACTGTTTTTGGCAGCCAGAATCCAAGATCAGGTTGGTGAGTGGATATGATGATTGTTTTTAATTGCTAGGCAAGACCGCCACCTGCAGTGCAGATTTTTGATCTTTTGCGGAAAACATTGTAGTTTGAGGAAACACTTCGCTGCCTTTTTACTGTTGGTTTTAGATGAGACTCAGTACCGGATGATGAATCTGGTTCAGTGAGTCACCAATGCTCGGAGGTTAGTGTGCTTTCGCCTCTCAACTGCAGCACGTTTCGGAGGATGGAATTTAAAGGTTTCGAATGCTTTACTTTGTCTGCTCTGATGAATCGGTCTTGACAGGGAATTAGCAAGGCACAATGGTGAGTACAGGTTCTGTTGTCCGTGTCTGCCAACCATCATGAGCTTTTCGATAACTTCTATAAATTATGCGGGAGAAGTAGGAGGATGCAAGGTTAGGCAATCCACAATTGCAGAATATCTATGTCAAGTTCTTATAAGTCGCGAGTATGTCGTATGTGATAGAGTTTATTGCCATACAATACATGTGATACCAGAGTTCACACGCATCACAACATACTGCTCTTTGCCCTCACTTGCATGCCCTGTCACAAATGTTGCAGGAATACTTGGGAGCTCTAGGACCTGGATTTGTATCGATGTCGCCACTAAGCAATAGCGCAAGTAGGAATAACATTCGGGTCTGGCGTGATGTTTTTTTGTCGTGAATGTACACTCCCTACGCAATTTTAGCCCGAGCTGTCCACGAGGATTGATTTTAAGTCGATAAATTTGAACTCGCTCTGAAAGTTCCAGTAGGAGCATTTTCTCTTAGCCGTAAAAAGAAGCTGACGCATACAAATACAAACAGGAACACAGCCATTTCGTATGTGTATTGTGGGCCTAGTGGTTGGATCTCCTTGCATGTCCTTGTATTTGTAATAAGGGGACAGAAAATAATTTTTGGCTTTGTTCGTTTTATTTTCGATTTGTTTTCTCAGTTTAAATAAACGCCACGACACGCAGTTGCCTTGCTATAGGTAACTCACTAACTGCGTATAATTAGATGATTTCCTGTAGCTGGCTTTCTTCATTCCCGGCAAGCGCCCCGGTAACACAGCAAACAAAGACTGTAGTAGGCCGTGTTAAGGCGGCGGCACACCTACCCAGAAATCGGTCGCGATTACAAAATCTCTTCATCGTTTGTAAAATCGGCTCAGCGCGACGCCTTCCGATAAACACCCGGCACACCTACGATAAAATTGGTTATTTTGTTTGATGGTAGGCGCCATTTTGAATGTCATGTGACACGGGCACGTTAACTATTGGCTGTTCAAAAAAATCGCTTTAAAATAATCGGTTCATAATCAAACATGTTGATTTGGAACGATCACCGCATAAAAATAATCGTAAGTAAAATCGTCTACAAATGAACGCGCACACCTACGCCGATATCGCCCTATCAAAATCGCGTGATAATATCGTCGCTGTGTGCGCCGGCCTTTGTGCGTGTGTGCGGCGTGTGTGCGGCGGTGGTAGTGAAAGAATGAAATACACAAGTGCAAAAAGGTAACTATTACCTGGCAATTTGTCTATAGTAATTTTTTTTTAATTATAAACTACTAAACTCAGCACGAAATCAATAGCACATCATTGTTTTTTGGTTGTAGCCTTG
>NW_014577108.1:374582-376164 GCF_000485595.1 Priapulus caudatus | reverse complement strand
TTTTTGGGTTGTAGCGTTGTGAGGAAACAACGGTGTACTTATTTCATTTAGAACTCCTAAGTGCAATAAATGTCCTGCCTGACGAAGGCAGATCTTATGAACAAAAACTAACAAATGAAGAATTGTACAGCTGTCCGAAAATAAGTAACAATTCGCGGAAATTCAAGAAAGGCCCCTGTTAATTCTACGCAGCTTTGTCGGAGCGCCACCAAAACACGTCCATATTGTCCGAATGCACACTACCCCATCCCCATGTGTCACGTGTGCCACGCGTATCCTTTACTCCGTAACTATCAGCCTCTCACCAATCGCTCTCAGCTTGATCCCCACTGTCCGTCTTCACGTTCTTCTTTGGTCTAGCGAGTTGATGTGTTAAGGTGTTGGTCACCGTCCGAGGGCTATAACTGCGGCATTCTCGTCACATCGCTGGGTCGTATGTTTCTACGCACATCTTGCATGGTTGACATCCTGCATGGTTGACATCTTGCATGGTTGGCATCCTGCATGGTTGACATCCTGCATGGTTGACATCCTGCATGGTTGACATCCTGCATGGTTGACATCCTGCATGGTTGACATCCTGCATGGTTGACGCTGGAATGTTCTTGTAGTCCACCGTCTTACAGGGGTTTTGCTAGACGATATTGTTCGGCAAGTTTATGATGGGAATAGGTAGAGTCAGGCGTTAAGGAAGGCATCTAACCTGCTTAAGTCTGTTTTCGCTACTCTCCATTACTCACGACCATAGATGAGCGCTGACTTGACGATGCCGTTTGGAAACTTGGATATCTTTTTTTTTAAGTCAAACATGTTGAATGGATTAACAAACATCGTTCCCTTTTTGAAAGGCACAATATAAAGACATTTGGGACGATTCGGGCTTTACTTATTCGGCTGTATAATTATTATACAGCAACAAATAAACTTGTGAGGGATCGGACTGATCAAAATGTCGTGATCTGACTGAGTAATAAGAAGGGAATGCTGTGGGAGCGCTCCCCACTGCTGTACATTTACACGGATAAAATTATCCCAGCGAAACCTAGTTAATTTAAATTTAATAAGAACGAGATGCTCCGATATCATTGTCGATCCGGATGATAGGACCGGATTAAAAGCCCGGATCAAGTTAAATAAATCGAAACGTTAATTTCTACTAACATTATAGTGATATAAATTTAGTTGGTTTCTCTGGAAACCCTGTTAGTATTTGTCACCGTGAAACATTTGTTATAACCTGCAGGTAGGTATTAGCCTTTGCTTTGACGACATTTAAACTGCAATCTTTCGTAAACAATTTGTTTCTAGTTTGTTGCGCTGCCACTTTTATTGCCTCTATTAAGATAAGCGTCGTCCACGCCCTCTGTCGTCGGACTAGCACGGACAAATTGATATTGATTGCAGGTAAGCGTAATCGCCATCGCAAATTACCAAACGAAAACCATAGAGTTATTTTACTGTACACAGTAACGTTATGATAGGACAGCTTACCTGACGTCACATACTTTAAAACACGTGAGAACTGATCGGAACCATATCACACATATATTATGTTTATATATATATATATATATATATATAT
>NW_014577108.1:367797-374572 GCF_000485595.1 Priapulus caudatus | reverse complement strand
GACGACGACGACGACGACGACGACGACGACGACGACGACGACGACGACGACGACGACGACGACAACAACAACGACTACAACTACAACTACAACTACGACGACGACGATGACGTCGACGACGATGAGAACGACGACGATGACGGCGACTGACTCGTTTGGAACGTAACCACTATATGAGCGTAGAAAGGAGGAGACTGAAGCCATCAATCCCTAACCATTCCAATACTCCCGTTCCGACCGAATCGGAATTCGGGAGACCTACAGATTTTTAATCAGTTGAATACGACCTAGCCTGACTGCAGGCTCCAGGCGGTGTTAATTCACCTCGCACGCGGGATCAGAGAGCGAGAAGCGAGACGCAGATTGGATTAAAGGCGCGCGGAAGATCGTGAGTGCAATGGAAAGATCTTTTGCGTTCTGGAGAGCGAAAGTATTTGGTGTGTGATGCGTGGTGATTCTGAACCAGACTAGACTCGACATCGGTTCCCGTAAACATGAAACATAACATATCGCTATTCCTCCTCCTCATCCCACACTCCCACCCTTCACCCCATCCCTCCTCCTCATCCCACACTCCCACCCCTCACCCCATCCCTCCTCCCCTCACACTCCCCTCGATTCTCGGTCAGATCAAAGCGATGGAAAGCGTCGCTAACCGGGTGGCCGCGTTTTTTAGCTAAACCTGCGTCCAATCACGTATGTGGTGTAGTCGTCTGCGCGCTCTCCATAATGCATGCAGCTAGCATGCTGTGTAATGCACCCTGCGTGCCTGCCAGAATACTCAAACAACGTGCTCTGCTCTAAACGCCCGACGGTCTCTAGAGCCTCTCCTATATTGCCTTTCAAATCAATGTTTTCTGTGCGCGAACTATCAGTCATTCGTTCCACGTCACTCTTCGTGCGTCGCTACTGGTATATGCTCTACCGCATGATCCGTGTGGATGGCGTTATGAAACCCCGCCCACTCCCCGCGGCACAGCGAGAGAGAGGAAGGGCAAAGAGTGAGAGCTTGCGGAAGAGAGTTAGAGTGAGCAACAACAAAAATGAGAGAGGGAGAGCACGAGAGAATGCAAACGAGAGAGAATGAAGTTGAGAGAGGAGAAAGAGATTGAAACAAAGGTTGAGAGAGCGAGAGGGAGAGAGAGATAGATAGACAGAGCGAGATATAGAAAGAAGTGGGAGATGCAGAGAACGAAGAAGAGAAATTGCATGTTCTCCATTCGGTATTAAGATGGCATCGCGCGGTTTCTTGTAATATTGACACAATCGATTTACTAGATCCTACCTATTAAACTAGTCGCGTCCTGCTACGAACGAATTCATGTGAACCTATAGAGTTCCCACTGATAAAACAGCGCTCGCCATTCTATAGCAGATAAAAATCTTTAGTGTAATACAGGTTCTACAACGTAATGTCCTTTTCCTCATGATATGCGGCTTCATGTGAACGTGTGCGGAGTCAGTTCGGAGCGTAATAACTCTCAGAGGGGCTGTAAGAACATCGTATCTGCGGCAGTTGAGGGCTGTAAGAACGTCGTATCTGCGGCAGTACGAACTAATGCGATGACATTGCGTTTCTGTATCGTTGGAACTGCCTCCCATTTCGTTATCGTCTTCTCCCAGTTTACCATTTAACCTACTTAAGCGTAGAACGGTGGAAACGTATAACGTAAACCTACCGCAAATCATTTATATAAAAATTATCCACACAGTCGCAAATATCGGCATTATGTGCACGAGTGCATACAAGATTCTGCATAGAATCCACAGCAACCGCGCAATCATTCCATACTACTAACACACTACTGACATACACTCTAGACACAGTATAACTGTATAACACCCGTATTTTACAGTTACTATAACTACTACGCCGCCATTTTAACCTGGTTTATCATTAATGGAATTTTACACCACTCTTCACCCGCAATATTATCTGTTTGTATTAATATGGCAGATACCATTTTACATATCTATATAATAAGCTACGTTGAGCAACGTTACGCACATGTACGTATTCCGACGTACTGTTATGAATATCTACGTCTCTCTCTCTCTTTCTCTCTCTCTCTCTTTCTCTCTCACACACACACACACACGCACACGCACACGCACACGCACACGCGCGCGCACACACAATCTCTCTATCCATCTCTCTATCCCTGTCTCTCTTTCTCTGCCTCCCTCTCTCTCTTCTCTCTCGCTCACACTTTCTTTCCCACTTTCATTCTCTCTGTTTCTATTTCTCTTGCTCTCTCCTCCTCTCTCTTTCTCTTTCTCTCTCCCCCTCTCTCTCTTTCGCTTTCTTTCTCTCCCTCTCTCTTTCTCTCTTGTGTGTGTGTGTGTGTGTGTGTGTGTGTGTGCCACGTGTGTGTGTATGTGTGTGTGTATGTGTATGTGTGGTGTCGGTGTGTGTGTTTGTGCGCTGGATGTGTGTGTATCTTGTGTGTTTCGGCTGTGTGTGGGCTGTGTGTGGTGTTGTGGTGTCGGCCCGGCGCCGGATGTGGCGGCGGATCGGTTGTGTGGTGTAGTGCATGCGCCTGCGCTGTCCTCTCTGGTCTATATGTCTTCCTCTCCCCTCTCTCCACTCTCTCTTTCTCTACGCTCTCTCTACCTCTCTCCTCTCTCTCTCCTCTCTCTCGTCGCTCGCTCTCTCTCCCATCTCGCGCTCTCTCCCGTCTCTCCGCTTCTCCCCTCTCTCGCTCTCTCTCTCTCTCGTCGCTCTCTCCCCTCTCTCGCTCTCTCCCCTCTCTCGCTCTCTCCCCTCCTCTCGCTCTCTCTCCCTCTCTCGCTCTCTCCGCCTCTCTCGCTCTCTCCCCTCTCTCGCCTCTCGCCCCATCTCTCGCCTCTCTCTCCCTGGGTCTCGCGCTCTCCTTTTCTCGTCGCTCTCTCCCTTCTCTTCGCTCTCTCCCCTCTCTCTCTCCTCTCTCTCTCTTCGCTCTCTCCCCTCTCTCGGCGTTCTCTCTCCATCTCTCAATACGCATCACATGAGTTTACGCAGTAGTATCAATTCTAGCAATTTCAGTAACTATCGCAACGCGGCGTATTAACCTGGTCCGGATTTGCTCTGGCGCGCACCTAATGCGAGAAACGAGACAACGTGAAGAATCCAACAACATACTACGTGAATTGAATGATGATTTGGTCGGGGTAGGTAGTGTTTCCTCCAAACCTGCCCGATCTCTCCGGGCCGCAAAAATTCACGAGCGGCAAAATTCACGAGCGCTAAACCAAGAGCTTTGAACTGAAGCAACGTTCCTTAAAACTCCTCAAAGCGTCGTTTTCGTTTCAGAGGGTATACCCGCTAACCGGATCTTCCCCCCCCCCTCGCTCGGCCTCATTCTCTCCTGCACCGCCCGCCCGCTTGTCAGCGCCTCTAGCCCAACACAGATTATATCTAACCCACCTTCTTGCGCGGACAACCTTTTCGGGACATGCGCTCGTTAACAGCTGGTGTTGGCGTCCGATGTGTTTTTCGCGGAGCGACAACTTCGAGCACATTTCGGAGTTTCGTGGGTAAAACCGGCATGCCTTCAAGCCGTTGCCGCCGCGCCTGTACTACGCCGCGCCACCTACCTGCCCGACACTTGCCGTACCGTCATTCAGTATATATTCTCATTAGTCGATAGACACACGAGACGTGTGTAGTCAGATACAGGATACACGTCATCCCCTCCCCCTCCCCTCCCGCATGCAGCCTGAGTGTGTGTTTGCTGCCGGTTGTGTGATGTGTGTGTGTGTTGCTTTTTGTGTGTGTTGTTGTGGTCGCGCGTCGTGTTGTGTGTGTGTGTGTAGGTGCGTGCCGTGTGTGTGTGGTGTGTGTGGGTGTGTGTGTGTGTGTGTGTGTGCGCTGCCGGTGCGCGCGCGCGTGCACGCACGCCGCGAGTTGCGATTTTGTAAATGTAATATGGCAGTATACATTATATCATCATAATAAGCCCTACTTATATATTTATTTATTCATTTTTTTCAATTTTAATATGTATATATATATATCAAGACCAAATAAACTACTTCTAGGTGTCTACTCTCTTCCCAGCTACTCGGCTACTGTAGAGCAGTATAGATATATAAATCTCTATGACGTGCTGTCGGTATAAGAGGGAAATAATTAACTACACCATTAGAAGTGCTCTACATCGTACAGGCAAATAATGTTCACTGCACGTGCACTCATCGTATTTCTTCACTTACTATCGTAGATAGAACGGGTGAGCGAGTGCCGACTATGGTTTGCTTTGCCGACGCGTAGAGAACGCGCGAGCAAGAGAGCGAGAGCTTCATCATAGATTGGGAATATAATTATTTTGAAAAATTATAGTATTATAACAGCGACACTCTTGCATCTATCAGTTTTTTCGCCATGAAAAAGACTGTCTTCAGTACATGTATTTGTATTTGAATTATACGCGATAAAGATTTAATAACAATAATTATAATAAAAGTAATAATAATAGTAATAATAATGATAATAATAGTAATAGTAATAATAATAATAATTGACAGCGGAATATTTGCATAAATATTACGTATGAGGTGACCGGCACAAGTTTACATACAGACGAATATAATTATAATATACTATATATCGGTCTGCTTGCCGCTATATACATCAGAGCTAATAAATACTATTGTATAATAAAATAATACAAAAATATACCATTGTATAAGTGCAAAAGGCTGAAAGGATAGTGAATATATATTGGGATCGAGGGCGCGTGAGGCTGTGGGAAGTAGGCCGGAAGATTACGAGCCAACTATTCTCAGCCTAGAGTATCGTATTGACAAGCGGATTGGTCTTGTCTTAGAGAGCAAAAGAATTCTGCTTACTGCCAATACCATAAAATTATTCTAAATCTCGTAGGCAAAGTAGAATAATATTGCCGTGAAATAGCACTATTTTCCCGTTTTTCCGTTGTACACTCTAGGTATTTATTATCTCTTGCTTACATACATAGCAGAGCGAGACGCTGTCATCAGAAGCCGCGGTGAGAGAAATGGGAGCGAATTCATCAGCCATCTTGTCTCATTAGCATAATACGCCTGTAGTGTAGAAATACATGTAGACGTCGCCGTCGCGTAAAAATCGCAAGCGCTTGTTTTTTTCATTCCCTGTTTCAATTTCCGAAGCAATCTTTCAAGCTACAAAATAAACGAGACACAAGGCCAGTATTAGTTGGTGTAGTTAGGATAGTCAGTAGAGATAATGGCGGTAAGATTATAGATATGACTGCATGTGGATATAAGAGTCAATATAGGTAAATAAATGAAAACATGAAGGTGGGAAGAGTAAAGATAACAATAGTGAAGTTAGATATGACAATTGTATGATTAGATATGTTGATAGCAAATGTACAGATAATAGCAGTAGGAGACACGATGGCGGAAGTAGCAAAATACAAGCCGATAGCACGAACAGAGGGACGCATACGGCGACGTTACGTGTAGACATGGCGGTAATAAGATTATTGATGACGGTAGCAAGAGTATTGATATAACGGTATTTAAGGTGTGGTTTTTAGTATATAGTAAGATATGAGGTGACGGTAGAAAGAGTAAATATGACAGTAAAAATGTTACAGATCGCAGTAACGTATCATGTAAGATGGCGGTGGTAAGAGCCTGCATGAAGGTATTAAGGGTTCCACGCTACGGTAGTAAGATATAGCTCAAACATTAGAAGTGAGGGTGTGAGCGGGCGTCGAACTGTGCATACACGTAGGTGTAGTAGGTGTGTGGGTGCGCGGACACGCGTGTGAGTGTGTTTATGAACGCGACGCGGTGCGCATGTATATTGTGTTTGTTTGCCATCTGACTTCATTGTAGAATTGCCGACATATTAGATGCGGCATGTTTTTCATCAGTCTTCATATTTTAATGTCTCTGTATTTAACCTACATAAAATCCAGTGTGTACTTGCATTATTATTTAAATCAGATAGTCGCAACACTTGGAAACATCGTTTACGCCTTCAAAATCAAGCGTCTCAATACCTCAGGTAATATCTACTAAACTGAAAATATAGACTGAATACCGAATGCGACCAATTGATAACGCACATATTTAACGCACAGATTTTGTTTATTGAAAATGGTTTCGGTAGGTTTAAATGTCCAACTATAATTGTAGTGTTATGGCATTTATGAAATCGTTTTTATATTATTTCCTAAAACCTATGTTACCGGACACGAGAGACGACAGTAACTTTTAATTACCTATAAAAAATATATTATTAAAAGATGAAAGTAAATTTAAACTTGGAACATGAAATCATACGGCCTGATCATATTTGCTACGATGGTGGCACTGAATACTAGGGTCGGTCAATCTATAGCAAGCTAGAAAAATTACGCCTGATGAATGATAATAAGAAGCCTTCATTAAAACTGCAATTAAGTGACAATATCGTTATTCTGGACTCGGGTTGCAGATCATGTTTGAACAAAGACTTTATTTTTAACAAATAATCTATTATCGTTCGTACAACATTACAATATTTAATATCTCGCTACGTGCGTGTGATTGGAAGTGGGTATACTTATAGATGCGCATACGATTGGAATTGATTATTTCATATGAAGTTAAAAAGTAAAATAACAACTTCAATAGCCATATTTTTGCATACATCGCTCGTTGTTCGTATATTAATGCATAACAGACATGGACAATCAATAAATATAGGCTTGGTTTGCACTTCAGAGTTGAAACCGGAATGCCAGCGCCATCTGTGTTGAAAATATTCATCTATTTTTGCAGCTATGACTGCAGCGTAGTG
>NW_014577108.1:355297-360297 GCF_000485595.1 Priapulus caudatus | reverse complement strand
ATTATTAATTCGTTATAATGTTGCGTGTAATTTCATATTTTGTCGGAAACTGCCATATGGCACATATTTCCTGCAAGAGGAAATAATATATATAATAATATATATAATAACTTTATTTATAGCATAGTATAGTAGTATTCATTAGTTCGACTGTTGAGGAACATGGTTTCCTCACTACCGCTGCTAATGTTGTCATATATTGCGGAAATATCCGTCATTTACGGCCTCTGTTTTATTCGTGAGCGACTACAATTTCATGTGACTCGCCGATGTTTCTCATCGTAATTGATTGATGTATTTGTTTATTTCGTTTAATTAAATATCCACGATGTACAAATCGATATCTAATCAATGTGAGGAGAACTGATTTCAACCGTTTAAGGTATTATTGATGAGTACAAGAATTATTTATTACGTGGCGATTTATAAAAGTCTCAGCAAATCGATAGATTTTCAACCCGATTTTATGAGAAACTACATTTTAGTTGGTCGCCTTTATTATTAACAAATAATATCATTCTGATAATCTACATATATTACGCGGTAAATTATCGTTGTCATTCCGGTTTCCATGTTTAACCGCACGTAAGATAAAAACGCTAAAAATAATATTTTTTAAATATTATTTGCATAACTTGGTAAGGTTTCATTTAATATATGAGAAAAAATATTTCTATCGGATAAATATTCTATTCGTTTTTTTACAATTTTGTTCGAACACGGATATATATGATAAATCCCATTAAGAATGCTATACATCTTGACTAATACTCGTGTGATTGATGACAAGATGATTGTATTCCACGCCTATAACACACACACATGGACACGCAAGGAAACAGGCAAATGTCGATTCTGTTTACTACACAACCAAGTACACGCGAGGCTGTGTATGTAATTCATTCGTACTCACATCTCCATCATCATGGGGCGAGGCAAGGGATTCATAAACTTTTATTGTACCATTATATTCTTGCATTCGATAGATGCCATATAATACGACGCGAATCTAATGGTATTTTACTGTATAATCTTAAGAACAAGTAAATATAATATTTTTATTATATATTATATAAATGAAAGCATAAATTTATGCGCGTGCGTGCGTGCGTGTGTACGTGTGTACGTGCGTGCGTGCGCGTGTGTGTATGTGTGCGTATATATATTATTGCTATATGTTTTGCTTTATGTTTCGACAACCATGCATATACACATACGAGCCCGTACAATGGTTAAATAAATTTATTTTATAGTTTTATATATATATATTTATTTATTTTCTCATTCGTTTGTTTATCCATCCATCCATACATTCATTCATTTATTTATTCATTCATATTTTGGTATGTGGCAGCGCATGCATGCATGTGTTGTGCGTGGGTGTAGATCTCGACAAATTTTAATTTTATAATTACACACTAGCACACAAGTTAATTCGTGTTAAATAGCACTGCGCTAACAAGTAGTACATTTTACCGATCCCTCCTTCCATAAATCATTTTCATTAAAGTGTGAATATTCGAAGACTACCAATAGATAGGAAATGCGGGTATATACGCGTTCCGTGTACTGTGTAGCGGGTCCCTGTGGTGTTGCCGGGGTATTATATCTGCTCGTAGACCATCTGTGAATAGACGAAATCCCTAAACTACCTGTAGAAACGAGCTTCTGGTGTCTTAATGCACAGTAACCCGGATCTACAGGGTATTTTAGGATATTTTCATATTGGATATATCGTGAGAGCTCCCGGTAGCTGAATCGCGGGAGAAGGGACAGACTTCTGACGGTAGATCTACATAGACTCTTTCTCTCTCGGTCACGTGTCGCCCGTTCTGTAAAACAGGGGGACATCTACATTGACCCCACGCACTGCATTCATCGTTCACCATACCATCGGTCGTACGCATCGTAAACATTACACGCGCGATTCCACTATACAAATATACCGAGTACATAACGTTAAATAAAAAATATTATTTATAACTTTACGATTTATTACGTTTGGTGTTACGTTGGAAGCACAGGATATTTAAAAACGGACGTGGTAAAACATACATGCATATTAATCGGAATCGAACTCGAAAAAAATATTAAACGGATATAAACACTACGATGCTAATACGAAAATGTTTTCAAGAGAAATATTCGATTGATTTATACCCGAATCTCTTCACAGTTCGTGCTATAATAATATATATATATATATAATAAATATATAATTATATTAGAATTTACGTTGAAAATAAAACGAGATGACGTTAGAATGAGCGATACTAGACTACTCAGCGTGGAAGTTCATTATCACACATCAACGGGATAGCATACATCGACTAGTAAAGACGCGGATTTCGCGGACACATGTGTCTGATATCGCTTAGCTCTACTCACTAAGCCGACTGCATTTCGGTCGAAACCCTCAGGTGACCGATCTCTCTGCGTGATTACCTTATCGTTGTCCGTCATCTGACGTCGGTCAGTGCTTTGCCGCGCGTCGGTAGCCGCTCTCTACATGACGAGGCGACTAGCGGCCGACGTCGTTGCTTGTCATCGCCCGCGCTGCCGACGTTACACGATGCTGGTAGCGACGATCTTTCCCTGAGCCGTCCGCCATGGTCCGACCCCCGCCTGTATGCGCCGGAGCCCCACGCGTCCGTGGCTGCCGACATTAGCAAACACGAGTGACTGACCGACGGTCGAATAACACGAACCTGTAACGACGACGGTGACGACGATGAATAACGTGTAACTCATAAGCTGAGTGAACAGCGGTGCGTGTGTAGGTAGGCCTGGTATAGGTCGTAGCACTCAGTGGCTCCATTGTATATCGAAGCATCGTAAGCATCCATTAGACACGTAGAAACAATGTGATTACTACGGCGAGCAGGAAGCGGTTTACGGCCGACCAGAGTGCATATTCATGCCGCGCGTTCACCGCCCACCTACCCACCTACCCACCTACACATCACACGCACACACACACCCACAACACACGGACATCACACATGCACACACCCACAACACACGCACATCGTGCCCGCTAACGCGGCGGAACAAGATGTCGGAAAGCTAGCCGAACTACCGCTGATGGTGTGTGTGTGCGTGTGCGTGTGCGTGTGCGTGTGCGGGTGTGTGTGTGTGTGTGTGTGTGTGTGCGTGTGTGTCGTGTGTGCGTGTGTGTGTGTGTGTATGTGTGTGTCGTGTGTCGTCGGTGTGTGCCTATGTGTGTTGTGTGTGTGTGTGTTGGTGTGACTGCAGCTGTGTGTGTGTGTTGTGCTGTGTGTGTGTGTGGTGTGTGTGTGTGTGTGTGTGGTCGGTGTGTGCCTGTGTGTGAGTGTGTGACTGTGTTGTGCGCGCACTTTGTAACGATCAGGCGGGTAGACGCGGTGATGACCGTTATTTATGGCTCTATAGCGATTCACCGCGGAGAGCAGAAATGTCGGTTTGCACCCTTAACTCATTTTATAACTCATCCGAAATTGATGTTTTGCCAGGTATCATAGCAACGAGGTTTTGATCATACACACGACATACGCACAAGCATAGGCTTTTGCAACATCCACGCGCGCGCGCGCACGCACCCCCCCCCCCACACACACACCCACGCACGCACACCCACTCACACACACACACGCACACACATCCCCCCCCACACACACACGCACACACATTCCCCACACACACATATATCTCCCCCCGCCCCCGCCCCCACACACACACCCACGCGCGGCCGCTCACTCTGAGCGCGCCTTCTTCACACATCGATTCCTAAATGCACATGTAATTATTGCGTTTGCCGGCGATGATTCCAAATGGCGACGAGGACGTCGCTAGCAAGCTGGTGGCGTTAAAGCGCCAGCGTTCGCAGCGCTAATAGCATTTATCCGCGCTGGGGATCCATCGCCAACACGGACCCCGCCGAGTGCACGCGTGAATCGAATAACAACTCATTTGGCATGGTCGCGTGTAGACACGGCCAATAAGGGACCGACGTCGTCCTCCGCGGAGCCTGTCATCTGATACCCGGCAAACGAGACGCGTCGAAATGGCCAAGTCGCGCGGAAAATGGCCTGCGATACTCGATAATGCTGCGACGAGTTTCAAATTCAGGCCGACAGGTGGCCGTACGATCGCGACGAGGCGACGGAACGCGTTTACGTTCAATCGATGTACGTAATAGGAGTAGCCTCAACAAGTATGGTATAGAAACAGCAGTGACACGCGAGTCACATGTTGTTTACCCCCCGTGGGAATATGCAGTGTGTAATATATCGCCCTATATCGTGCATATATTCTGGTCTCTTGTATATTGTAATTCTTCTCTGGGCAGTTTTGAAATTGACAACTTTATCTACTGAAATCAGCGGGGTTGATCAATCGAGTTGATCATCTTTGTTTCAACTCTCAGACTTTAGTATTGCCTTCAGTAGTGCCTTAAACTTTAAGGACCAATCCTTACGAGATTGCGAAGCTATTTACTCTCACATTACATATCATTTACATACAATATCGTATTCTCCACGATATTTATTGGTTTTAGAAATTATGGCAATGATGAGTCAAGTCTATTTCACCGTACACAAAATTCATGCGCGTCCGCGCGTAAACTGCGCAAGATAACGTTTAATTAATAGGTGATTACAGAATCATCATCAACTAACTTCATCATTAAGGTTGTTTCCTTATTCATCATCGTGTTGGAAATCTGAATTAAAATTGTTATTAACGAATGCATTCGTTTGTTACGCGTGCAATTACACACGCTCTTAATTAGTAGTTAGAAATCACACTCGCAATTGTTGGCGTCAAGTGCAGAAGTAGATGCCATGGATAGCGTACCGATTAAGAGGAAGCTTTGCAACCGGCGAAAGATAATAAGAGAGAAAGGAAGAGAGGTAGAGAGAGAGAGAGAGAGAGAGAGAGAGAGAAGAGAGAGAGAGAGAGAGGAAGAGAGAGAGAGAGAGAGAGAGAGAGAGAGAGAGAGAGAGAGAGAGAGAGAAGAG
>NW_014577108.1:353514-355287 GCF_000485595.1 Priapulus caudatus | reverse complement strand
CTCTCTCTCTCTCTCTCTCTCTCTCTCTCTCTCTCTCTCTCTCTCACTCTCTCTCTCTCTCACTCTCTCTCTCTCTCTCTCTCTCTCTCTCCTCTCTCTTTCTCCTCCTTCTCCGTCCATCGATGCCATCGACCTGCCCCGCGCGCAAAGGACAGACAGACAGACAGACATTCAACTAGGATCCCCGCCGCGCGCGCGCGATAGTGCACGCGCCTTGTTGATACACGGCTACCCATCGATTGCGTGCAGGACTAGTGAGTATAGCCTAGTGGATGGACTCAGTGAAGACAGTCCGAGTTTCTGTTGCTTTCGGAGTGTCGTCAATTGCGCGCTATTTTATACGTCAATTACCTGACCAGTTGACTCGTCCGCAGCGGGAGAGGGGGAGGTGGGAGAGGGAAAGATGGGAGAGGGGAAGATGGGAGAGGGGAAGATGGGAGAGGGGAAGGTGGGAGAGGGGAGACGGGAGAGGGGAAGATGGGATAGGGGAAATGGGAGAGGGGAAGATGGGAGAGAGGAAGATGGGAGAGGGGGAGATGGGAGAGAGGAAGATGGGAGAGGGGGAGATGGGAGTGAGACGATGGTAAGTCTCCGTGGTTGCGGCAGTGAGAGACGGCGGCTACTGCAGCTGTCCGATGTTCCTATTATTATATACTCCTAATATTATATTATACGTACTTACTATATATTATACGATCTTCCTATATGCGCTACCTGCGTGCGAGTCCGCGTCACGAGTAAAAGTAAAAACCTTTCTAGGTTACGGACCCCAGGATGGGCGGTTAACCCCGGAGTGCGTGCTATCTAATGAACCGAAGTTTTGACAGTCGAGAACTCAAGAGGGCGCGCAGGTCGGCAATAGCCGGGTGTTGGCAGAAAGATGCGATATGATATGACTACTAATGAAACTTTTTTTTTTGAGGGTTAGGGTTAGGGTTAGGGTTAGGGTTTTTTTTTTTTAAGTGCCTAGTAGTCATATCATATCGCATCTATCTGCCGGGTGCCAATAGCCGGGGCGTGACGTCACGCATAAGACTAGAAGTTCATATTTAATGTGACGGATGTGTGCACGCGTGTGTGTACACGCGCGCGTGTGTGTGCGCGCGCGCGTGTGTGTGTGCGTGCGAGTGCGCGTGCGCGCGTGTACGTATGCGCATGACAGTGTGTGTATTACAAACATCACTACCGCTATCGATTGCAGAACTTAGGCAGCAGTTGCGGCGATAGCGTAGTGAGGATCGCATTTCGTAAAGACTATTAAATCTAGAGCGTTCAGTCGTCATTGATGACTAAAGCCAGCAATCTAATCGCAGATGATAATGAACACTCCCTGATTTCAATATTTCAGACGAGAAGTGATAAATGCCGCCAACAAATGAGCCGTCTATCTGTGCGTGCGTGCATACGTGCGTGCGTGCGTGCACACGTGCATGTGTATGCACGGACATGCGTGGATGTGCATTTGTGCGTATGTGTGCGTGCGTGAATGCGTGCGCGCGTGCATACACACGTGTCCCGCCAGGTTGCGCCAAAAAATACCTTCGATCGTAAACTAGAAACTTATATTCATGAACTCGCTCTCGCTTTATTTAGAAATACGATTGACTGTACACACACAACGTTGCTAAAGGCGCAAACACCGTCACGGTGTCGAAAATTTCGAGCAGCGCGGCCAAAACCAGGAAACCTATAGCGTTCGAGTGTCGTGGGCATGCACCCTGGCGGAGGCGGCGGCGGAGGAAGAGGAGGAGGAGGAGGGGGAGGAGGAGGAGG
>NW_014577108.1:349896-351243 GCF_000485595.1 Priapulus caudatus | reverse complement strand
TCTCTCTCTCTCTCTCTCTCTCTCTCTCTCTCTCTCTCTCTCTCTCTCTCTCTCTCTCTCTCTCTCTCTCTCTCTCTCTCTCTCTCTCTCTCTCTCTCTCTCTCTCTCTCTCTCTCTCTCTCTCTCTCTCTACGTACTAGCTATTGTACGTCTAACTAGTTTTAAAAAAGAACAACTTTACTCAACTAAGAAGTTGTGTATGTAAGAAAAGAAAGTCGAGGCTGATAGTTATTACCTCTCATATAGAAAAAAAAACATACAGAAAATGATGTTTGCAAGTACACACACGGTACTTGATCACGCGCTGAGTTGAAATCTGGATAGTCGTTAAATTACAAATAAATTTTACAGGAATCGACGTTATTACCTCCAATGCAGAAGAGAAATTAAATAAATCCACATCAGCGCCCTCAAGCGACCGCAATTACTGTCACCTAACGACGTTCACTTGTTGCTTATAGATTTACAAATAGAGTAATTTTACGCTAGCTCTAATTGTGTACTATCGGTTGTATGTGTAAGTTCGCCGACACTATACGCTGGCCTTGCTCCTGTGGCAGCACCATGCAGCAATGACCCTTCTGCCTTGCTTGTCCTTCGGATATATTGTCGATACGTTTATTAAAACAGCGTATAGCGTGTCCGCGTTTGCACGCCCCTTGTTTAAATAGCTAAATAAGTTACGGGCGAGTAAGGATGTGTAGTGGAAGGTGTTCGATGTGTGAATACACAGCGGAATTACAGTGTTACTGGCTGCGTCCACGGCCCGCGAGAGGTGTCATCCTACACGCACGACCCACAGACCCACAAGCACCACGTCTCCTTGTTGGCTCTCGCAGCCATGTTGGCTCAAGCAACTCTACACTCTCGTATTCTACTAGGCTTTCACATCTCCAGCAATCACTCACATGTAAGGCAAACTGTGGGTTTTCGCACCCATATATATATATATATATATATATATATATATATATATATAATGAATACTGTTGCTGTGAGGTCAAGGTAAGGCACTCGTCTAGCCTCACGGAACATTGCGTCCATAGAGACGGTTGTTCCAATCTTCATCTTACTACACCAATCTTCCCGACATTAAACATTTTCTCACTGAAGCCATAAGCAGCAGCGTCGGTCCCGCCTCAAAGCGATACGGCAACTCCATATTAAGCATTGATTTTCGTATCAATCAGCACACACGGACCTAGTTCATCGATCATATACGTACGTGCATGTCACCGCATCGTCTATATACTACTACGCGTGTGTGTGCGTGTGTGCGCATGTGTGTGTGTGTGTGTGTGTGTGTGTGTGTGTGTGTGTGTGTGTGTGTGTGTGTGTGTGTGTGTG
>NW_014577108.1:345500-348000 GCF_000485595.1 Priapulus caudatus | reverse complement strand
GCGAGAGAGAGAGAGCGCGAGAGAGAGAGCGCGCGAGAAAGAGAGCGAGAGAGAAAACGAGAGGGGAAGGGGTTTAAGATTAAGTTGGCTATATTCGTCGGTGGCGGTCGTTGCATGCGACCCAAGCCCAAACACATCCTCTATATTCTTTTATATTCACTTACGGGCCATTCAACCGCCGCGATATAGTTACTCTCTAGAAACACTCGTCAGTACACGCCTTGCTCCGCTAGCAGCGTCCGTGTGCCGCTCGCGTGCTCTCTTTCTCTCTCTCTCTCTCTCTCTCTCTCTCTCTCTCTCCCATTGAGCAATTCCCGATGGCCATCTCACTTGCAAGTATTTTTAATTACTTCTTCGAATCTCTCACGAGTTTTTTCTGCAGGTTCAAGCGTAGATGTTCGGGGATAGAAGTATAGCGTTGCTGTTAGACGCTGGTGCGAAAATTTTGCATTTAATATGAAGAGGAGGTATTCGATCATAGTTTCATATGATAACATTTCATCTGTAGACCTCTTTTAAGAAATAGGAAGAAGATCGTGCATGTAAGGTGTCCGCTGCATATACCAGTCAGTACACAATCTGGCCACGTTAGTGTGTTAGCGCATGCGCAATATCTTACGAGAAGAATGATATTTTGTGAGAATATGCAATTAATATGGTTAGCGGGTATCTCAGCATAGATTTATGTAATTACTAATTTATGAAAAAAATGTATCGATTATTATTGATTTATGTAATAAATTGTTATCAGTAGACCCGTATGCATTCAAAATGGAGAAGAGGTTTTCTAGCATAGATTTCTATGATACCATTCCATCAGTAAACCTTATTTAAAGAAGATTTAGAAATGGGAAGAAGACCTTGCATGTATGGTCCCCGCTGCATATACCGGTCAGTACACAATCTGGCCACGTTAATGTGTTAGCGCATGCGCAATATCTCCCGAGAATAATAATATTTTGCAAAAATTATGCATTCAAAATAGAGAGGAGGTATTCTAGCATAGATCTAATTGATAACATTCCATCAGTATACCTCACTTAAGAATTGGTAAGAAGACCTTGCATGTAAGATGCCCGCTGCATATGCCAGTCACTACACAATCTATCTACGTTAGTGTGTTAGCGCATGCGCAATATCTCACCAGAGAAGTTATATTTTGTGATGAATATGCATTTAATATGGTTAGGGGGTATTTCAGCATAGATTTACGTAACAAATTTTTATCAGTAGACCTGTGTGCATAATTAGAAGAGCGCCCTAGTCTGTAGGGTGCAAAACTGCTACTTTACCCCCTCCCGTATTTGCCATTGTCTTCCCTGTCCCTTGCTCAGCCTAATTTCTCTTTTACCGCCCCTCAGCTATCTTCGCTGCCGCTTTTCCTCAGTCTTTTACGGTCTTACCTCTCTTACCCACAGCCAGCTATATTATGCAGTTTTCTTTAGTCGGTACTACACTCCTGAAACAATGCTCGCGCATGCGCAATATCTCCCGAGAAGAATCATATTTTGCAATGGTTATGCATTTAAAGTGAAGAGGAGTTATCCTAGCATAGATTTATATGATAATATTCTATCAGTAGACATTCCTTAATACATAGGATGAAGACCTTGCATGTAAGGTGACCACTGCATATACCAGCCAGTACATAATATGGCTGCGTTAGTGTGTTGACGCATGCGCAATATCTTGCCAGAGGTGTAATATTTTGTGTTGAATAAGCATTTAAAAGGGTTAGGGTGTATCTCAGCATAGATTTTTGTTATTAATTGTTATCAGTAAACCTGTGTTTATAATTAGGAGAGCGCCCTAGCCTGTAGGGTGCAAAACTGCTACTTCACCCCCTCCCGTATTTGCCATTATCTCCCCTCTCCCTTGATCAGCATAATTCTTCTTCTACCGCCCCTCAGCTACCTTTGCTGCCGCTTTTCCTCCGTCTCTTACCCCTCTTACCCACAGCCAGCTATATTATGCAGTTTTCTTTAGTCGGTACCACACGCCTGAAACGGCGCTCGCGCATGCGCAATATCTCCCGAGAAGAATCATATTTTGCAATGCTTATGCATTTAAAATGAAGAGGAGTTATCCTAGCATGTATTTATATGATAACATTCTATTAGTAGACCTCCCTTAATAAATAGGACGAAGACCTTGCATGTAAAGTGACCACTGCATATACCAGCAAGTACATAATATGGCTGCGTTAGTGTGTTGACGCATGCGCAATATATTGCCAGAGAAGTTATATTTTGTGATGAATATGCATTTAAAATGGTTACGGGGTATCTCAGCAAAGATTTTTTGTAATTAATTGTTATCAGTAAACCTGTGTTTATAATTAGTAGAGCGCCCTAGCCTGTAGGATGCAAAACTGCTACTTCACCCCCTCCCGTATTTACCCTTGTCTCCCCTGTTCCTTGCTCCGCGCGCGCGCGCGCGCGCGTGTGTGTGTGTGTGTGTGTGTGTGTGTGTGTGTGTGTGTGTGTGTGTGTGTGTGTGT
>NW_014577108.1:343378-345063 GCF_000485595.1 Priapulus caudatus | reverse complement strand
GTGTGTGTGTGTGTGTGTGTGTGTGTGTGTGTGTGTGTGTGTGTCGTGTGCGTGTGTGCGTGTGTGTGTGGTGGGGGGGGCTGTGTGTGTGCGTGCGTACGTGTGTGCGTGCGTGCGTGCGCGTGATCGTTCACCGTGCTACTACCGCCCCGAAGTCATTTGCATAACGCGGCTAAAACGCCGACGCAGATGGAATGCCGACGTGTTACAATAGCCGTCGTCGCGTCTCCACGGAACGTCGCCGACGTCCTACGTCAACAACTATCACCCAGTTATTATGCGACTGCCGCCCCTCAAATATTGGACGACCGCGACTTCGCGTAATTCTATGAACACGATTTAACAAGTTGTTTCTACATACGGTCGACAAACGTGGGGCGGGGGGACTGTTTTGGGTTGGGTTAAGGTTAAGCAGTTTAGCAGTTGCGGAGGGTGGGTGGAGGGGGACGGCGGTTGACGTCTATTGCAATTATTGTATATAACCACGCGGGCTTGCACGATTTTGTAAATTATTTGCGTTTGCTAAACGAATGCTGCATCCACCTCAATGAGCTTGCACCCGATGCAGCAAGGGCATTCACGCAACCTACGTAAACTCACTAATGCTAGCATGCGCCAAACATCAACGCGTTCCATCAGCGGGGCATGCATGCACCGAAAGGTGCTTGAACTTTTACTGGCTTCATCAGTACACGAAGCATCGTGACGTGCGCGAAGGTCAGCACGTAATGTGATGACGTGTGCGCATGGCACTGTGACGTATGCGAATAATAACGCGCGAGCAGTGTACGTAACTTGTCCCGTCGATTATTTTCAAGGACGTGCCATTCACTCTGAATTAACAGCTGAATTAATTATCTGCATGCGGCATTGTCACTAATTGGCTACTCTCGTTCCGCAGAAGAGCATCCATCCACGATGTAGCATCTAAACGACTCCACAAGGAATACATTATCTAGTGCCAACGTCATTACGCGCCGCCGCCGCCGACGCAGAGGGAGAGCCCTCTGGCGGTGAACCACATCCGCCGATCTCTCTTTATGGAGTTAACTAGCTTTCAGCTGATGTCCGGCTTACAGAATATCAATTTTCCACGGGCTTGCCGCGCTGATCAGAAAAGCACAATCAATATAATGGGACAAGCTGTTGCCGCGTGTGCGCAAGTGCCAATCCGAAACCTAATACATTCCACTTACGAATTCCCCCTCACCCAACCTCAACGCCTGAAATCAAACCCCGTTTCATCTTCTGGTTGAGTTGGTTAAGTACCGGCAAGTGTGCGGACCGTAAGTTAGCAAGGCGTTAGGCGACTTTCGGCCCCTCCCGACATTCTGACCTCGCGGAAAGCCCGTACGCGCGTTAAGTGGTTCTGCGAAAGAGTGCCTAGCGTCGGGTCGTCGGTGAGAGAGACTAGTAACTCGTGGCCTAATTGACATACAGATAGAAGCAATAGTCATAGCACGTCGACGTGTTCGTTTATTATAAGCGTGCCAGCGCCGAAGCGGAAACCATATAGATATTAGATTAATAATTATGTGGTCGGGGAAGGAAAGAGGAGGAGGGGGAGGAAGGAGGGGGAGGAAGGAGGAGAAGGTGAAGGATGAGGAAGAGAATGAGGAGGAGGAGGAGGAGGAGGAGGAGGAGGAGGAGGAGCAGGAGGAGGTGAAGGAGGAGGAGGAGGAGGA
>NW_014577108.1:337758-341430 GCF_000485595.1 Priapulus caudatus | reverse complement strand
CACACACACACACACACACACACACACACGCACACACACACACACACACTCGCGCGCGTCTTGAACTTTAAACAGAAAGCTTTCGAGACGTACGTCTCTTCATCCTGAATTTCTTGCCATAACGAACATTGCTGTTTCATCACACGAACATAATATCTAAAGCATAATTGCTGCTCCACAGTCCAGCTTGCATTTTCGCGTGGCCAGTGAATATTTACGAAGCCATAACGGGCCATTTACCTTACCTCGCCATTGTCGCGAATGCGAGAGAATTGTGTTTAACTTTGTCTGTTGCCGATAGATGGCGATATAATAAACAAAAATGGCGTATAGCTAAAAACAAAGTTTTATTCTTATGTTTGCGATAAATTGCCACAGCCATGTCGGCACATCATGTTTTCAATGTACGCACGTTGATGTAGCTAAGCCGTGGTTACACAGATAGATTTCTCTGCGACGTGTCTCGAAATCCTGTTCGCATGACGCATAATTATATTCGCATAGCTGAGTAAAAGTTTGACAGATCACGACGTTGGCTTCTAATTTAGCTTTGCTGAACATAAGTCAGTTAGATAAGAGTGTCATCCTTCCGTAACGGGCTTCACCAGATATCCACATTGTCTTTACGCCCCTACCTACATTATTACATGTATATATTTACAATAAAAATGTCAAAAAAACAATGTTATACATGTTACATGTATGGTAGCTCTTGACAACACGTATAGCAGCTTCAACCAAAGTTTCTACGCGATGGACCTACCACCTTTCGAAAACCCTTTATACACGCCCGCTGTTCACTATCACACCACCATCAACCCCCGTGTGACCTTTGCAGTTCAGCATCACCTACGTCGGTGGCATTAGTTAAGTACTCGCACAAGTTGCTTTAGTCGCAGCGGTTACGATATTGATTGATGCGCGTAAAGATCGGTCGCATAAATTGACTCTTTCCTTAGTGTCCTCAGTAATGCGCTGAGAGGTACAGAGTTGCACTTACAGAGCAGTGTCGCTGTTTTTGTTGAGTTGAGCATTTGAGGGACGAACTGAGTCTATTTACCACCACTAATGTACGTGTGTGTGTGTGTGTGTGTGTGTGTGTGTGTGTGTGTGTGTGTGTGTGTGTGTGTTAGGAGGAGGAGGAGGAGGCTGGGCATTAACGCGTATGTTCCGTCGAAAGCCGTGGCATAGGCCCACCAGCCCCTCTCACCACGCCATTCCCATTCCCGGAGCCCGTTAGACTGACGCCTTGACGTTTCAGCTGGTCTCCCACCAGAAGGTCTTCGCTCTGGTCCGCCAAGGTTCTCACACACAGGAACTCTCAATACACTCGGCAATACACGGTGTCAGTCTATCTTTGCCATGGTGGTGACTAAGCTTCCCAGCTCGTATGGTGTGTTTACGTTCTACATCGAGGGAAACCTTGTACCGCTTTACGTTTGGGACGAAATAACGTGTGAGTGATTACTGGGCGGGATAAATCAGCACACTGCTAATGGCAGTGATCGAAGTACGAGCGTCACCGGTGCGGTAACTGCCGCCAGCGCCAGCTAGCGCCGAAACTAGAGATGTAGGCAGAAGTTAGGCAATAAGAACCTCTTCGTATCTTAGTCCTGATGAGACCAGTAACTAGTCAATGCGATTTTGCCACCAGAGATAGACGAATAAACAGAGAGAGAGACAGACAAACAGACGGACGGACGGTCGGACGGACGGACGGACGGACGAACGGACGGACGGACGGACGGACGAACGGACGGACGGACGAACGGACAGACGGACGGACGAACGGACGGACGAACGGACGGACGGACGATGGCCGGACGGACGAACGGAAAGACGGACGAACGGAAAGACGGACGAACGGACAGATGGACGGACGCACGAACGGACGGATGAACGAACTTAGGAAAACAAAGACGAAGGGGTGACGGCGGTGGCGACGACGATGACGATGACGACAGCGACTCGCACTCACCTCGTAATTGTTTAACGTTCCGAAGTAGATCGGCACGAACGCCAGCCACACGATGCACGTTGTGTACATCGTGAAGCCGATGAACTTGCTTTCGTTGAAGTTCTCCGGTATCTTCCTCGTCTTCACCGCGTACACCGTGCACGTGATGATCAGCAGCATCACGTAGGCGAGCGAGATGAGAAACGACGAATCGTCGATGTCGCACTTGAGGATCACCTCCTCGCGTCTGCCCTCCGGATAGTACTGCCTAGTCTGCGGCCGCTCTACGATCAACCACGCGCACGCGCCGACAACCTGCACGGACACGAGCACCAGAGCAATCACCACCTGCGATCGGGGCGAGATGAAACTCGGCCGCTTTGCGGATTTACTCGCGCTGTCGAAAATCCGACTGATCCGGTTCGTCTTCGTCAGCAGCGCGGCGTACATCGTACTGAAACCGAATCCGACGCCGAATCGCTGCAGTCCGCAGACGGCCGCCGAGGGCTTCGCGAGGAGCGAGAACGTTATCAGGTAGCAGACGAGGATCCCGGAGAGAAGCATGTAGCTGAGTTCCCTCCCCGACGCGCGAACCACGGGCGTGTCGTTATGCAACACGAAGACGACGACGACGGCCGTCGTCATGACGACGCCGGCGAGCGAGATCACCATGGGCACTATGGCGTAGATGGAATTCCAGTGGATGTAGTTTTCCGGCAGCGGGAAACAGTCGCGCACGTTGCGGCGCGGCCACCAGCCGGGCGGACAGTCTCGACACGTAAACTCGTCGATGAGGTACTGCCAACCTTCGCACTTCTGACAGAACCAGCAGCACATCTCTCCCTGCTGCATCTTCTTCACCTCGCCCGACGCGCACGGTCGGCTGCACTGCGACCACGGCACGTCGGCGTTGTCGTCGCCGAAGTCGACGTCGTCGACGCGCAGGTCGAGTCCGTCGATCCACTTGCCGACGCGGACGTAGTCGTACCTGGTGGCGAAGCCAGGTGTGAAGAATAGAGGCGTTAGGTACATGTATATACAGGTGTGAAGATTAGACGTTAAGTTCATATTTACAGGTGTTACAGGTTACCACGCACGCAGCGATAAGGCATTGCACGCACGCGTATGGCAAGCATTTTGTATCATAATTCGAAAAACCAAGTTTCCTCGCACGAAACCAGATTTCGTGCTCACAAAACCTAGTTTCTTCCTCAAGAAACCAGGGTTCTTGCCATGAAACTAGGTTTCATGGCATGAAACCTGGTTTCTAGCCCTATAACCGCAGTTATAGCTGGAATCTTAGTTTCTTGAGCAAGAAACTAGGTTTTGGGAGCAAGAACCTAGGTTTTAGCAAGAAACCCACTTTCAACCGCGCCAATTGTATCATAATTCGAGAAACCACGGTTCCTCGCACGAAACCTGGTTTCGTGCTCGCAAAACCTAGTTTTTTGCTCAAGAAACCTGGTTTCTAGCCCTATAACCGCAGTTATAGCTGGAATCTTAGTTTCTTGAGCAAGAAACTAGGTTTTGTGAGCACGAAACCTAGTTTCGTCCGAGGAACCGTGGTTTCTCGAATTATGATACAAATGGCGTGGTTGAAAGTGGGTTTCTTGCTGAAACCTAGGTTCTTGCTCAAGAAACTAAGATTCCAGCTATAACTGCGGTTATAGGGCTAGAAACCAGGTTTCATGCCATGAAACCTAGTTTCATGGCAA
>NW_014577108.1:335707-337733 GCF_000485595.1 Priapulus caudatus | reverse complement strand
TGTGTGTGTACGTGCGGGCACGCGCGTGTGTGTGTGTGCATCCACCCGTTACCGAAGAGGAATAATAAACAGCGACACACGAGTATTTCACGACCCGTGAGTTGAATCCTCCATGTATCCACCGTCTCCATGTATCCACCGCGCGCGTCGATATACGGAATTCCTGAAGCCAAGCCACCTTTCGATCCGGCGGTCGAACCGGTGCGGATAACGTTTCGGCGGTATAAGCCGCGACCCAAATAAAGGCTTTTCTAGCACGAGGCGCAGGACCCACTCTCCGGGACTGGATCTTCTCTTCGTGGGGCTCCGCGACTAGCTCGGGTATGCGCACTCATGTAACAGGAGCATCCCCGTTGTTTGACTCTTAAGTGCTTGTACTATAGGGTGTTAAATGTCAAAAGGGTCATTCGACTAAAGGCCCGAAGGTTCATTCGAAATTCGAAATAAAGAAATCGAAATTTAAAATAGCTTTTGTGTGGCCAATCAGATTACGTGTTGCTTTTCTCTCTCTCCCGGGCCGACCAATTAGAATACGGATCTCATAATATCTCTCTAGTTAGTTTAGTTAGTTATTTACTCTCGGGATTTGATATCAGGCAAAGGTCCCAAGTTGGGAAAGTCCAAGAAAGGGAGCCAGCAATCCAAGAAAGGGAGCCAGCAATCCAAGAAAGGGAGCCAGCATTGGCCCAGCAATCCAAGAAAGGGAGCCAGGTCCATCGCCGTTTTTCGCAGTGCGCAAAAACAGGGAAAAAGTTGTGGCGGGCTGCGATATGTGTTTGTCGCGGCACACCACCATTTTTTATAAAGTAGGCCCTATACATGTAAAATCATCGTTTTATCGCCTTTTATTGTTCGCTGGAATCAAAGTACATCAACAACAACGGCAAATTTAGTAATTTACTGATTTACTGATGTAAATTTTCATATGGCTGAAAAATGTTACGACCGGGAGCTTCTGACCTCATTCCGAGGCGCGAAAATTTTTTTCCCACTTGAGTTCCGGACCCACCATAGATAGTGTTTTGTAATAAATGGTTCTTATATATATGGTTGGATTATAGATAGTGTTAGGGTTCGGGTACGCGTTAAGGTTAGGTTTAGGGTTAGGGTTAGGGATAGCTGGTATGAATTTTACATTGTTGCTTCGAGGAAGTCGAGTGAATGGAGTGCGCTGATTGGCTGTGGTCCGGAACTTAAGTGGGAAACAAAATTTTGCTTCCGGGGCACTGGGAGCAGCGTGTCATACCGGGAGACTTGGAACGTCTGCCTAGGCTTTCGTAACTAGGGTGTCTTCCCTTATATTACTTATATCATCTTCTATTCTTTCTCCTTTTTCTTTACACCTCCTTCTCTCTTCTGCTCACCCCCCTCTCTGTCTCTCCCTCCACCTCTCTCCCCTCGCCTTCTTCATTCTTCTTTTCTCCCGTTTCTTTTTTCATGTTATGATTGCTCCCCGCCATCCTGCTATTTGGTTTTCTAATGGTCTAGATATCATGTATCTGTTGGCAGATGTGTATCGTCGCGACTTGTCGCCTGCCTTTCCAATTAGGTGTTCAATTTTTCCCCCGCGAGAGAAGGCGAGAGAAACCTCGCCAGCCAAATCATTTCGTCGGTCGCATATTCGCAGGTGACTGACTGACAACACGTCGACTGCTGCACGCCGGAGAGTGCTCATCCGATCAGCTATATTGACCGCAAAGCAGCAGCAGCAGCAGCAGCAGCAGCAGCGGCAGTAGCAGTAGCAGCAGCGGCGGCAGTAGCAGTAGCAGCAGCAGCAGCAGCAGTAGTAGTAGTAGTAGTAGTAGTAGTAGTAGTAGAGGTAGTAGTAATGGTAGTAGTAGTAGTAGTAGTAGTAGTAGTAGTAGTAGTAGTAGTAGTAGTAGCAGTAGTAGTAGTAGTAGTAGTAGTAGTAGTAGTAGTAGCAGTAGTAGTAGTAGTAGTAGTAGTAGTAGTATTAGTAGTAGTAGTAGTAGTAGTAGTAGTAGTAGTAGTAGTAGTAGTAGTAGTAGTAGTAGTAGTAGTAGTA
>NW_014577108.1:324261-332179 GCF_000485595.1 Priapulus caudatus | reverse complement strand
TGTCATACCCCCGTCCACATTGATACACGTCCACTAATAACATACACGCTCTTTCTCTTTCTCTATCTTTCTCTCTCTCTCTCTCTCTCTCTCTCTCTCTCTCTCACTCACTCGAGAGCGACACAGCGAAACAATCGTAGATACATCTGTGGCGCGCACCAAAACGAGCGCGTTCGCCTTGTCACCGCTATACATGCAAGACTTAAGCCTTTCAGCGATTCCCTTTAGTCGTAACTACATGTATCAATATTTGATTGGCACGGCGCCGGCCCTCAACTATATTGAATCAGCGGAAGAGGGTTGGCTCTGAGCATCCTCAGTGCAAACTCGTCGCCTCGCAACGCGCGGAAGAGGAGGAGGTGGAGGAGGAGGAGGGGAGACGAGGGGGGAGGGCTTCATTTAGATCCCCTCGTCTGTAAAGAGGGTCTTGCTACAGATGTGTGCTTGGCCTTCGCGGTCCGTCGACAAAACGCAGTGGAACCGACAAGCAGAAAGAACCATCTTGAGTGCGTACATACACACACACACACACACACACACACACACACACACACACACACACACACACACACACACACACACACNTTGATGTGTGTGTGTCGCTAGTGTGTGTGGTCGTGTGTGTTGTGTGTTGTGTTGTGCCTCCCCTCTCTCTCCGCCTCACTCTCCCCCTTCTCTCTTCCTCTTCCTCACCCAGTGTGTGTTAGCTTGTGTGTTGTTGTATGGCGCCTCGCTCGTCGCCCGCCCTGCTTCTCGTCACTTCTCCCCTCTTTTCCTCACTCTCCCTACTCCCTCGCTGGTGCCCCGCCTCTCTCGGCTCACTCTTCCCACTTCTTTCTCCACCTTCTTCTGTGTGCTCATAGCTTGCCTTCCCTGTCCTCTCTCGCCTCACTCCTCCCCCTTCTCTCTTTCTCTCCTCGCACTGCCTCCTGCCTCCGTTCGTTCTCGCTCTCCTCCCATGTGCTCTCGTCTCTTTCTCTTGCTGGATGCGTTCGATCGCCGACTCTTCTCTCGCCTACGCCTATCACGCCCGGCCTTGCTCCATCAGCCTATAGAGACCTACGAGATCACGCTCGTGTAACGTCTCAATCTCATGTGAAGTTGGTCGGTGCTGTCAGTCTGCGGACGCTTATTAGAGCTGGGGCCGCGTCGGGGGGGGAAGGCAGGGGCGGGCCGTGGCAGCGTGCAGTGGTCGTGTGTGCGGTCTCGGCGAGGTGACGCTTACTCGACTCGTGCCGGTAACTGATGCGATTATCGTTCAGTCCGTTTGGTGTACGTGCAGATGATACTGCGTGCGACACGGCGATTCGAGAGCGGTGCGTGGAGCAGCCCCCTTGGCGGCGCGTATGTGCGTATGTGCCGAGGGTGGTGATGATGCGCGCGGCGCGAGTCTGCGTGTCTGTATGGTCCGTCCACCCACCACCTCTCTCCGCCAGAGCCTGAACTGACCCATGCATGGCGCATGCACGTACGGTGGCTCTATCGGCTTTCGACCAGGCATGCTCTAACAGAAATCTAATGAATATCTTCATTGAGCTCCATTTAGAAACGATTGATTGATCATTCAATGCGACGGGATAGAAATTATCTCTCTCTCTCTCTCTCTCTCTCTCTTCTCTTTCTCGAAGCTTTCTCGATGGTTACGATATCGCACCCAATAATACTCATGTATATATCAACACAGCGATCAGCTCTGCTTGAAATTTCTCGCCAGCAGAGATGAACCGAGCATCAAAACGAAAGATTAACGATATCGTTCTAATAACGTGATCATTTTGAGATACGGTACAGCCGTCGCTGTGATGAGAAGGCGGTGCTGAATTGAATATATAGGGTGTAGAATGCACGAGCATGTAAGCACGTCGTTTAGTTTTAGTTTTGTTTTCAATGCTCGTACGTTACTGTAACTAAATGTTTGTCGTGTACATTTGATGGCTTTTGATAATAAAAAAAGAGGCGATGCGTGAATTACAATTCTTACAAAATGGTTTATATGATCAAATTTGTGAAGGTATGAAACTAAAGGTGTAGGGATTCTGCAGATATCGCGTGCATGCTCTTGGCTGGAGGGGTGGTGTGTGGTGTTGGCTGGGGAGGGGTGGGGTTGGGTGTTGGATGGGGAGGGGTGGGGTTGTGTTGGTTGGGGGGGGTTGGGGTTTGATGTCGTTGGTAGGAAGGGTGGCGTTGGGTGTTTGGTGGGGATGGGGTGGGGTTGGTATTGGCTGGGGAGGGGTCGGTTGGTGTTGGCTGGGAGGTGAGGCTTGGGTTGGTTGGGAGGGGTGGCAGCCGAGGGTGGTGTTGGGTTTGGAAGGGGTGGGGGTTTGGGTGTTGGTTGGGGGAGGGTGGGTTGAGTGGTATGAGTTGGGGAAGGGTGGGGTTGAGATGTTGTGGGAGGGGTGGGGTGGGTGTTGGCTGAGAGAGAGAGTGGGGTTGGGTGTTGGTTGGCGGAAAGGTGGAGTTGGGTGTTGGTTGAGGGAGGGGTGGCGGTGCGTGTGTCTGGTTGGAGGGTGGGGCTTGAAGGTGTTTGGGGTTGGGAGAGGCTGGGTGTTGGGATGCGGAAAAAGGTAGACAAGTTGCGGTAAGAGTGGGCTGGGTTAGGGTGGGATGGAGTGTTAGTGGGCGAGGGTTGGGATGGGATGGGGTGGGCTGTTAGTAGGGGAGAATTGGGGTGGCGTGGGGTGTGTGGGTGGAGGAGCGTTGGGGTGAAGTGAACTGGGGTGGGATGGGTGAGTTGTTAGTCGGGGAGGGTTGGCGTGTTAATGGGGGAGGGTTAGGGTAGGTTGGGATGGGTGTAAGGTAGGAACGACGATGCACTGAATGCGAGAAACAGAACAGCTGCATCGCGGCTTGACAGACAGCCAGCCAGCCATTCACGAACTACTGCCGCGCGCCAGTCGTCCACCAAATCTCATTACTATATAAGTCTATAATGATCTCGACAATAATCCTACGTCTACACGCGCGCACACCGCACCGACGTCAACTTCTGAATTTGCATCGATCAATGAACTTCCCTTGTAGGTTAACAGGGTGCCTGGGGTTCCATGCTCCCCCGGAGGGGGGTGGTCGCGGGTGGTTGCGTGCTTTGATAAAACATAGAGCGCTTATTTGTTGTAATGCTTGCCTATTATCTTCACTGGGTGAAATGCAAAAACCTTTTTTTCGTGGTTGAAAACTGAGGTGATCGGTGAAACCGCGCGTAAACGGTTTCATTGTCATGATTGTTGGTCATGCTGCGTATTTGCGTGGAGTTCAATATTGCGAATTGTCGTTGACATCTCATACTTTGAAAAAATCGAATATTAGAAACGCGACAATGTTTACTACAAACGCAGAGGTATATATATATATATATATATTTGTGTGTGTGTGTGTGTGTGTGTGTGTGCGCGCGCGCGCTCGTGTGTGTGTGTGTGTGTGTGTGTGCGCGCGCGCGCTCGTCTGTGTGTGTGTGTGTGTGTGTGTGCTTGTGTGCGTGCGTGCGTGTGTGCGTGCGTGCGTGTGTGTGTGTGCCCGCGCCAGTGTGCGTGCGTATGAGCGCGGGCGTGTCCGTGCGCGCATAAATGCACGTGCGTGTGCGTATTATGTGTGTGCTCGCTTGTGTGCATGCATGTCCGAGTGTGTACGTGTGTGGAGTATGTGTGAGTTGGGGGATGGAGGGTGTATAATATGCGTTTGTGATGTGACTTTGCTGCTGATGTTGAACATATAACAGCGTTACAGACTTCGCCATGGCCGCGGCGACAGTAACGATAACGATAGTGATGACATAAGATTCCGGAACTCCGCCAATCTCACCGCTCGCCATCGCCAGCAGGATAGCGAACGAAAAGCGCTATCAATGTCACTTCTCAAACTGTCATACCCCCGTCCACATTGATACACGTCTACTAATAACATACACGCTCTTTCTCTTTCTCTCCTGCTCGTCTCGTCTCGTCTCCGTCTCGTCTTTTCTCTCATCTCTCGCTCTCCTCTCGGTGCAGTCATCGATCTCTCTGCTGTCTCTCATGGTGCTCTCCTTCTCTCTCTCTCTCTGATCGGTCTCTCCTCTCGTTGTTCTCTCTCAGTCATCTCGTCTCTCTCGTCGTCTCTCCTCTCTCTCTTCCACTCACGTCGGAGAGGCGACCCAGCGCAGCGAAACAATCGTAAAAAGATACAGGTGCTGTGGCGGCGCACATTGCAAAAAAACGAGCGCTGTTTGCCTTGTTTCACACGCCATACAGTGCAAGACTTTTAGAGCCTTTCAGCAGATTCCCTTTAGTCCGTGAACTACATGTTATCCAATTGATTTGAGTTGGCAGCGGCGCCGGCCCTGCACTATATTGAAGTCAGCGGGAAGAGGGTTGGTCTCTGAGCATCCTCAGTGCAAACTCGGTCGCCTCGCAAACGACGCGGGAGGAGGAGGAGGTGGAGGAGGAGGAAGGGAAGACGAGGGGGCGAGGGCTTCATTTAAGATCCCGCTTCCGTCCTGTAAAGAGGGTCTTGCTACAGATGTGTGCTTGGCCTTCGCGGTTCGTCGAGCAAAACGGCAGTGGTAACGCGACTAAGCAGAAAGAACCATCTTGAGTGCGTACATACACACACAAGTGGCACAGTTGCACACACACAGCCACACACACACACACACACACACAAACACACTACACACACACACACACACTGCGGCGCGTGCGTCCGATTAAATGTGCGGCCGAACAAAAGACGAGGTCCGCTGTCACCCGTCTCCACACACGCGACACACGACGACTGCTGCCTGCAGGCTTGACTGCGCATCGATTCTTCCTCCTACTCATCGATACGTCTTCAGTTCAGTCACTCTACGTAGCATAATCGTGTACCCCCGCCGCCTCTTCTGCATGCTTTTAGTCGACAGGGGCCGAGAAAAACTAATGTATCACAGGTCGTTTGTTTAGAATAGAGCTGGTCGTCGCTTAAGAGGCTGGCCAGAGAATCACCACACGTTGATTTGGAAGATGTGACATATTTTTCATTGGGCGCCGTGCGGCTACTCAATAGAGGGGAAATAATGCGCTGGCGTAGCAACTCAGGAGCGCATCTGAAATGCATTTCAAGGATCATCAAACCGCGTTTGCTGCGAAGGGCAGGTCAATGCGGACACGCGAAAGACAGCAATAGCTCGGTAAATGCAGCCATTAGTTATATATCGTATCGCATGTTGCGACTCGATGTGTTCTAAAGATGCAATCGCGCGTGCTAACATGCTGCTTACGTCATCACACGTGTGCAGCCATATGGCCGACGAACGCTGGGCGCACGTGCAGATATACCAGCCGATGTTATTGTCATAGTTACGGTCAAGCCACTTGCTTACTTACTTTCTTTCTTCTTTCTATCTGTCTGCATCTTCTTTCATTCTTATTTAGCTTACTTACTAGCTGACTTACTTACTTACTCTACTTAACATTACTGACTTACTGTACTTAGCTACTTACCTTACTTACTGTACTTACTTACTTATTTACTTACTTACTTCTTACTTACTTACTTACTGCTTTTTGTCTTTCTTTCTTATTTACTTACGTCACTTGACTTACTTTTCTTTCTTTCTATCTGTCTGCATTTCTTTCTTTCTATGCTGTCTGCATTTCTTTCTTCTATTTACTCTAGCTTACTTTACCCTTACTGACTTAGCTGTAACTTAGCTTACCTTAACTTGCTTTTTTGTCTTTCTGTCTTATTTAATTACTGTTACTTACTTACTTTCTTCTTTCTATCTGTCTGCGCGATTTGCTTTCTTTGCTTATTTACTTACTTACTTACTTACTTACTGACCTTACTTACTTACTTACTTACTTACTTACTTATTTTCTGAATTTACTTACTTACTACTTATTTACTTTACTGACTTACGGTACTTACTTTACTTAACCTTTACTTAGCTTAGTTACTTACTAGACTTAGCGTTACGTTACTTTACTTACCTTTACTTATTACTTACCTTACGTTTACTTACTTTACTTACTTACTTACTTACTTTTCTTTCCATTTCTTTCAGTATCTGTCTGCCTTTCTTTCTTTCTTATTGTCTTTACTTTCTTATTTACTTACTTACTTACTTACTTACTTACTTTACTTACTTACCTTACTTACTTAACTTACTTACTTACTTACTTACCTATTACTTACTTACTTACTTACTTACTTAGCTTACCTTACTTACGACTACTTACTTACTTGTACTTACTTCTTACTTTACTTACTTACTGACGTTACTCTACTTACGTTACTTACTTACTTACTTACTACTTACTTACTTACTTACTTTACTTACTTACTATACTTACTTACTTACTTACTTACTTACTTTACGTTACTTACTTACACTTACTGTACTTACTTACTTACTTACTTACTTTACTTAACTTAGCTGTACTTACTTTAACTTACTTACTTACTTTCCATTTCTTTCATTCTTATATACTTACTTAGAAGTAGCCGACGTCATTGACTTGTTATACAGACTACCAGACGACATCAGTCGATAACAAGCCGATGACATTAGCCGTCGCTCTCGTATATCTATAAACGAATCTCTAACGACATCGGTTTATCCGAGCCTGTCACGCCCAGCGGTGTGTACGACACACCTTCGATCTCCAACTCGTTCGATAGCGCAAATGTGTAAGCGAAGTTATGGTTGTTTACTGGAAGCAGGAAGAAGACCCCCCCCCCCCCAGGCACGGCAGCAGCTAGAGGCGTGCGCGTTAGCATCTCGTGCATAACACGTATACGACCTTACGCATAGAGAGCCGACAGACACACCGACGAACGCGTGTGAATTTCCCCCGCTGAAAAAGACGCGTCTGCCCCGTGTTTTTTCTCTCCCCGTGCCGTCATTCACCGCTCGCCGCTTGCCCCCCCGCCCTCCGTTCTCCGGTGACCTTTCAAATTTTGCACGAAGACGCGCGTTGTTGTTGAACATTGGATACATTATCTTCCGTGAATGGATAATGTGCTTGTTTTCATGCGGTGGTGTGAAAGAGATCGCGATCAAATCATTACGGACTGACACACACACACACNACGGACGGACGGACGAAGAGCCGCACGGACGGACGGACGGAGGGACTAAGGGACGGACAGATGAAGGGACGGGCGGACGAACGGACGGACAAAGGGACGGACGGACGGACGAAGGAAAAGACGAACGGATGAACGGACCTACGGATGGACGGACGGATGGACGGACAAAGGGACGAACGGACAAAGAGACGGACGGAAAGACAGGCCACGCGGATATATTGTTCACATTCGTATGTTACGTCAGTCACAATGCAAAATCGATAGCATAGCTAGCAGTAACATTGCAGAGCGGCATATAGCGGCTAATATCGGGATGAGCAGTTCCCATGCGTTTGCGCCTGCGACTCGGATTTTCTCGGTAATGCGTACGTGAATCGAATATGATCCTAATAACGAATGCTCATTTGTTACTGGGACGCGTCTGCCCGATTGACAGCGCCACCTTGACAAATTACAAAATAAAATTTATTGTCGCGTTTCTTTTTTAAATCTGACAGTCAATTTGTGAGTATTAATCGGTGCAATTCATCATCGTTTGGCGTTATACTATGGGACGTTTAGAGATTCATATACATGGCTTCGCGCTCTATCACTGTTCTGCAGACTTTTGACGTTGAATCCCTATTGACCTTTCTGCATGAACATACTGACAATTCTAGCGACGCAAAATTTGTTCTATCGCATGCGGATACTCTAGATCCATTCCTATGTCCACCGACTATGTGTATTCTTCTTTCTATCTCTTTCTATCTCTTTCTATCTCCGTCCCTCCCTCTCTCTCTCCTTCATTAGCTGCCTCCTTACCTCACCCCTCTCCCAGTTCAATCTCTCTCTCTCTATCTCTCTCTCTCTCTATCTCTCTCTCTCTCTA
>NW_014577108.1:319874-322565 GCF_000485595.1 Priapulus caudatus | reverse complement strand
ACACACACACACACACACACACACACACACACACATCCACACGCACACACGTACACACACACGCACACCCGCACACACGCACACACACGCGCACACACACACTGTGATGCATGTATCATCGATACACGTTTGAGAGATAATGATGGTAAATGTGCCTTCGTTGTGTTTGGTCGCGGTCTCATTATGTCCGCGATATCTCAACACACGCGCGCGCGCACGCATGCATGCACACGCGCACGCACGCACGCATGCACACGTACACGCGCACGCACGGACACGTGTACGCTGACCGTAACAATAATTCTAACTCTACCCTTCATCCTAATTCTCGATATCTCGCTCATACTGCCCCCCCGAAACTATTCATTCGTTATTCAAGTTAATAGACAATTAACAAATCAACAAAGAGTTAGTGCCCTACAAATACCTAATTAAAATTTCCTCACGTTCGCACGCATCTCGTATTCATATACATCGCCCCGAAAAGTGTCTCAGAAGATTTGATAGATATTTCAAACCCGATACACGGTAACTTGCATATATTATAATCGGAATTCTACGTTGTTTATACGACTTAGCGTTTGAACATTGAGATCCTCGCATGCAGCAATCTTCCGTGTTGTCACCGGGGAGCGAATTTAAATTCAATAATGTGCTGCATTTCTGTTTTGAAGTCTGGCTCTGTTGTCGTCGACCGCTCCCTCTACCGGGATGAACAAACTCCTGTGGGATAGCACCGCTGCAAACACGCTGCCACTGCAGTATTCTTTTGCGACGGGCTCCATTTCTGGATTTTACTAATCCTTTATTAGAGAAACTGATATCGGGGCTCTTTAGATGGCTAGATGCGCACCGGGTACCCATACCGCTGTCGTACCGCCGACGCGCAAAGGAGCGGCGCCCATCTAGGAGTTCGTTCGCGCGCGAGTTTGTGCGCGCGCGCCTGCATAATATAAGTGGCGAGAATTTAATCAGAGCTTCTCAAAATAAAATTAATTAGCAATGTGACGAAATAATTCGATGGCCGTGTAATTGTTATATATATCCCTGCATATTTGCGCGAAGGCGGGGAGGCTAGAGTAGCTAATCAACGATGCATGCGGCTACATTATGCTCCGCGCATCGTGACAACGTTACAGGTCACGTGACGAACGGCAGCAGCAGCAGCGGCGGGAGTTCGTTGCCATCGACGGTGACGTGTATATACCTGCTACGTTCACGAACGGCGGAGGTCGAATTTTTGTCGCGAAATTATATCCGCTCATCGCCGTTTATCGTGGTTTGTTTTTTTCATTCATTCGAGAGCAAAAATGTCTCGCGGGAATTTTTTTCTCCCTTTTTATCGACTGGATGACTTCGGTGTTAATGCTTGCCTCAAGTTTTTCTGGTTTTGAGAAAAGCTTTAAGACAGACAGATAGACAGATAGACAAACAGACAGACAAACAGACAGATATAGACAAACAAACAAACAACACACAGAAAAACAAACCGACAAACAACCTGACACAAGGAACGGATGAACGAGCGCAGAGGCAGACAGACAGACAGACACGCCGCACTGCAAAGTGAATCACAGAGAGGCTATTACGGCCCGCAATTGAAATGGCGGAAAACTGAATACCATTTCGCGCGCCATGCAGCAGCGCGTACGTACGTACGACCAGCGCAGTTTTTCGCAGAATCGTCTGCCGTTAGAACTGCCTGCTGCTGAGCGGGTTTCTAAGCGCTCTTGCCACAACGACGAGTTGAGTAATGAGCGAACATAATGATTCCGCGCGCCGTCGAAATCGGATCCTCCGCGAGTAACTTTCACAGGGTACACGTAAATGAGCTGCTAAGGCTGTATGTAGCTGCGCAGGCTGAATCTCCCGGGGACCACCGTGGTGTCAGCCGTGTACGCGGTTGTTTCGTACGCGGACACACGCTTCCCCTTACGGCCTTATAGTCCTTACGGCATACTGACTGTATTAGGGTTGTAGAGACATTGATGATTTAGCCTTCTGTCGTGTAGCATTATCATACAAGCATTTGCTAACCCTAACACTCTCTCCCTTTCCCCCCACCCTAATATAAATCGTATACATGGCCTTTACCCCAACCCAAATATTATCATTGACTTTGAGTATCTAACATCTTATTTACCCTAACGTCCGAACCCGATGCGCAAATGGAAAATCTCACCGCATCCACGTACGATAGAGTTGATTTAAAAGCTAAATCGCTCTTTCCCGAGTTAATAGCCACAATTGCGCATCTTAAAATACTTCCTCTGTCTCTCTCTCGCTCTTTTCTTACGCTTCACGCATTAACACATTTCCCTGTCTACCTTTTAGCGGTTATCCCAATTACGTCACTTCCTGTTCGTTGCTCTTCCTATTTCGTTCTCGACCATTTTCTAGCTCGTCCGCTTTTGTCTCCCTCTCCCAGCCTATGTGCAGATTGTAAATCAGATGGCACCAGTTTTTTTTAGATAACGCGTGCAGAAGTTATAGATGTAGAGGGACGATAAGTGTAAGAAGGACACGACGATTGACAGATTGGCAAACAAGAACAGACAATCATCGGACCGTACGGACGGACGGACGAAGAGCCGGACGGACGAAGAAAGAGACGGAGAGACCTACGGACGGACGGACGAAGAGCCGCACGGACGAAGAAAGAGACGGAGAGACCTACGGACGGACGGACGA
>NW_014577108.1:318739-319839 GCF_000485595.1 Priapulus caudatus | reverse complement strand
CTCTCTCTTTCGCTCTCTCTCTCTCTCTCTCTCTCTCTCTCTCTCTCTCTCTCTCTTACTCCTTCATTATCTCTCCCTTCTCTTACAAACTAGCTTGTTTTCTCTCCCTCTCGTTCCTCTTCTGCTTTCTCTTGCTCTAACTTTCTATCCATCCGTTTGTTTCCCTCTCCTTAAGTTTTTTTCCTGAATCTCGTTTTTGCATTGTATCTTCTCTTGGTATTTGTCTTTGCTCTCTGTTTTCCTACCATCTACCTTTTTTCCCACTCCACTTCTCTCTCTCCTTTCTCTCTCTCCCCCTCTCTCTCTCTCTCACTCTCTCTGTCTCACTCTCGCATCTTTCTCACTTAACCGTCTCTCTTTCATATGCACATACGTGCCCCCTCGCTTTCTCACGCCGGCTTTTCCACTCTTTCCCTCTCTATTCGAACAACGAAGGTGTGAAATCTAACACTCGCATGCTCAACGGATTTCGAACGGATTTCCACGCCAATGACTAGAATATAAATTTCAACAATAAGCTAAAATTGGCATTAAAGCAGGATTCCATTGTTCACGCATGCATGGCAGGTGGACTACATCGACCGTGAATCGGGTTCGAGTTAGCATTGGTTACACAAAGCAATAACGAAATTCACAGCTGCGTTAATACGTGAATCGTGAGCATCATATTAAGTTTTAACGGTACAAAACCTTCCAGAAATCGAACATATAGCTAGCCAAGAAAATCATCGACGCTAGTAGAGAAAGTTCTAAACTGCTAAAGTCAGCTACCGCTGCTTGCTCGGGTTTCACAACTTAACACAGTTGTGATTTTTATTATTGCTTAATTATTTCTTATTGTGTTAACCAATCCTAACTGGAACACAATTTACGGTCAATGTAGTCCATCTGTCATGCATGCGTGAACAACGTAATCTATTTATCTATATCTATATTCTATATTCCTTCTCTCTCTTTCTCTCTTTCTCTCTTCCTCTCTCTCTCTCTCTCTCTCTCTCTCTCTCTCTCTCTCTCTCTCTCTCTCTCTCTCTCTTGTCTCTCTCTCTCTCTCCCCTCTCTCTCTCTCTCTCTCTCTCTCTCTCTCTCTCTCTCTCTCTCTC
>NW_014577108.1:310662-315715 GCF_000485595.1 Priapulus caudatus | reverse complement strand
TGGCGACGACCGGCGCTTCCATCCCAGTTTGGCAGTATCTAGTCTATTTTCTAAATCTCGGCTATGAATCGGACGCGTGGTTAAGGGACGCGAAGAGGGAAGGAGCTTATTTTATCTCTAAGCGTTTCTCGCGTTTTCTCTCTGTGCTCTCTTTTTCTTTATCTTTCTTTCTTTTTTTCTTTTTTTCTCTCTCTCTCTCTCTCTCTCTCTCTCTCTCTCTCCCACTTCTTGACATTATTAACTTTCTAAACAAGGCCGCAGTTTTTTGCCGAATCCTAGTAAGCCGCATTAAAAGGGTAAAAACCCGCAGCGACCCGATCGAATCGTACGTGAGAAATCGACAAGCTGTTCCGCACATCTCGACAGCAGAAAGAGAAAAAAACACACGCGCGCGCGCGCGGACACATTTCTACAGAAAATTCGCCAGGTGTCGCCGCAATCGACGATGCGTGGTCGGCGAGGCGTGCCGACGCGAGCAATCGTTGCGCGTTTTCGCGATTCAGTTGATACTAAATAAGATATGGCGGAAATTTCTGTTTTTTCGCATCGCGGACCCGGTCCTCCCCTTCCTCCGGGTCTGCTCATCTCGGAAAAACTATTACAACTATACGAACGAACGAACATCTTATCTCAGCTCTCTCCCAACAACAACAACAACAACAACAACAACAACAACAACTAAAACAACAATAACAACAACAACAACGACGACGACGACGACGACAAAAAACAACAACAAAAACGACAAAAACAACAACAACAACAACAACGACGACGACGACGACGACGACGACGACTACGACGATGACAACAGAACAACCCACGAAAACAGAACAAAAATTCAAAACCGATAAAGCAACAACAAACACGATACAACAGCCATTACAAACGAAGCTTACCTAATTAACTTAACGACACTTTACGCCAAGAACTAAGAACTGTCACCGCACTCACCTATGAAGGAGACGTTGAGGATATAATCTCTGTACAGCCTCTCTCCGTCGACCTTCTTCATCGCCGGACACAGACCCGTCGAATTCGGGCAGGCATCTTGAAACATGTTATGCAGTGCGTACGCCATCGCGTAGACAGCATCGAAAACAAACTGTATCTTATGTTCCTGCTTAATGTTGCCGGCGTGCAGCCGTATCGAGTCGTTACACGGTTTCACACCAGGTGGCGGCGTCGGAGCGTCGCCCCCTAGCGAACAGTGGAACTTCTCCTGCCAGTACTCCTTGAACCACGGATTGCGCGCGTTCGTGCGCGGCGTGCGCGAGTACAGGTACGTATCGAAGTCCGCGATGTGCTGCGCGTTGGGCGTTATAGTTATCGCACCTTCGGCGACCTCCTCGCGACCGTTGACGACAGTCTGCTGATTGCCCCACGCGTCGCTAGCAACCCACGTGAAGTTACGCGAGAGACCGGCGCGTTTGGCCGCCTCTAGCAGACCGCGGGAGTCCTCGGCCCGCGTGAACATGATAATGACGCGAGCGTTCCACTTGACGCGAAGGCCGACGATGATTGCGTCAAACGTCGCGTCGGTCGACGACGTCGGTATTTTTTCTTGCGACGCGATGCAAATGTTCCGCTCGCGCGCCACCGCCTGGAAGGACTCGATTCCCGGTTGTCCGTAGTCGCCCTCCGAGGCGACCGTCGACACGTACGTCCAGTTGAACAACTGGACGATGTCCACCATGGCCTTCGCCTGGAACGTATCCGGAGGAACGGTCCGCGCGAAGAAACCGAATCGAGTTTTGTCGCTCAGCGCCGAGCTCGTCGATGCGTAACTGATCTGCGGGATCTTAAACAACCGGAGTAAGTTGGCGACGTGGATGGACACGTCGCTTCCGGATCCGCCGATGACGCCGGCGACGGCGCGCTGCGGCGAGCGAACGTTCGGTTCCGATCCGTCGCGGCAGAGGAACTCGGATGCATCCAGGTTACTCATCGAAGCTCGCACGAACTCGAGTGTCTGGTTCAACGCGTACGTGTCGCGAGCGCACGTGTCGAGCAGGTGCGCTCCTAGCCGCAGCCCGGGAAGCAGCGACTCGTTGTCGTTGATGCGGTCTATCGAGTACAGCATCGCCTCCATGCGCTGAATGCCGCGCTCCTCGTAGATCTTGCCGCATGGCTCCCCGACCTCGCCCTTCTCGTGCACCGGGAAGATACCGCCCAGGATGATGTCGCCTGCGATCTGAGCGGCGACGGCGTCGGCCGTGCGCGCGCCCGCCGCCGCCCATAACAGCGCCATCTGGAGGCAGAAGCTCAGCGGTTTCATAGCAGTGGCGTCTGAGTGTACTCAGCGGCGCATTGCGTGCCCTCTAGCGGTCGGTGGTGGTACTAGTTTGGCAATATGGCGGCGCTACTCCCCGTAGCATTAACATGGGGGGGTCTATCGGCGATTGAACGTTGCTGGTGAGAGAGTGTAACGAACTAAACCCACTTCAACGCACGATCGTGTACATTTCGTTGCAAACTAGTTTTGTAAAAAATAAATCGGTGGCGGTAAAGGAGATGGTGTCGTACGGCGTCCGCCATCTTGGCGTAGAGCAGCGCGCATGCGCAGTACCTTAGCAACGGTACGCTGCCGATTTCGTTCTGATGTGAAATACGATTATTTTATATCAGGCTAATGATCTATTATTCCTTCTGGTCGCTGCTGTGACGTCACGCTTTCTCCGCGCGCGCATATTTCCTCTCGCACGCCTTGGTGAGATCGTCGGCAGAGGGCGCGTAAGTAGTCCGAATGCTCAGATGTTCGGGGATCACCGGTGGAATTATGTACTCGCATCGGCCGAACCTTGAACAAACAAAAAACACACACGCCGTGATTACAATTAAAACGATATTTTATTCCAATTTTAATTTATAATTATTAACATTAATGATGACGTCAGTTATGAAGACACGTGACTCTCGCCCGACGTGGCTGAATCTATTCGCGCGCGTGTCTCTTTGCTGAAACAGTTATAGGCAAGTAAACTGCGCAATCTTGAGCCTGACTACAGAAACGTGTCGAACGTCTGCGACAATTCACCGCACATCCCAGTCGATAGTTCTGACTTGCGTATGTCAGCCGAACAGAAATGTATTAGCACGTAGGTTCGCTGGTAAAACCGCTCATCAGTCGATAATGGTTATTACTGCACGAGAAAAAAAAGGACGCGCGAGCGCGCGAGTGGAAAACCGTGTATATAGGGGGCAAAACGACGAGCTATAGCAAGTGATGGATGGTGCAAGGACTGATGGTGCGCCAGCCCCGCACGTGTGACGCTTCCATTTACCTTATAACGGACTTTGTCAATAATATGTTATGCGGTCTTATACGGGTCTCCGACAGTTGCTTATAGTGGATTAGAATGTAGTTGACGCTGCGTTAGGTTGCGGAAGTTTTATATTTGGGTTATTTTCTACTGATGAACTCCTGCATATGACGACATGAGCAGAAAATACATGACGATATATTTTGCCGCTATAGTTTCGTGCCAGCAGCGCGTTTTTTCGAGTGGCGCGTTTCAAGCTTTTTCTGCTTTTAACACACAGACACACACGCATATACACGCATATACACGCATATACACGCATATACACGCATATACACGCATATACACGCATATACACGCATATACACGCATATACACGCATGTACACGCATATACACACATATACACACATATACACTATCATCACTTATAACACAATATACACACATACCAACCAATTAACTAAACCAACTAAACCTACTAAATTACCTACCTCTCTCCCTCTCTCTCTCTCTCTCTCTCTCTCTCTCTCTCTCTCGCTCTCTCTCTCTCTCTCTCTCTCACCCTCTCTCTTTCTCCCCCCCTCTCTCTCTCTGCCTCTGTCTCTCGTACCTATGGTTCTCCATGTTTCACAGTAGTTATGTCTCCGCCATCGCCTTTACATTTTCCCGTAACTACCACCGTCGTCATCATATTAGTTACATTTCATCGCCTAGATCATTATATTTTTTTCGATTTTTTTCAGCGACAGCAATGGCTTTTTCGTCGGCTTCAGCGGAACTACTCGCGAGTTGAAATGTTGACAATTACATTGATTTCTGCGACCATTGGCATTTCGCATCGCCAAACCGCGGACTTACTCAAACCACGCAGAGGTATTCCTCTACGCGAAGTGCTAAAATACCCAGAAACGCAGCCAAAATACGACGCCACGTTCCGTAGATGTGTCGTGTGTGTGTGGGGGTGCATTATATACATATGTTGTTTGTATCTTATAATCGAAAATATTAATGTCGATCAATATATGTTTTCTCCATGTAAAGCAAATGTAATTTTTTCATAGCCGATTACACTTATTTAAATAAGTGAGACAATATTCCGACGACAGTCTTTGCCGAAACTCCAATGTAATTATTATATCGGACAATTCGGATAAATATCTAAAATCTAAATTACGTGCGAAAAAAAATATTTTCTCGCGGGCAAAAACGACGCGATTAGTAATTTCGTAGTGCAGGACAAATCTCGGTTATTTTAAAATTCGTGCCGATTACGCAATTATTCTTCGCGCTCCTTTATAGATATATTAATATAATCCGCCCTATTAAATTTTCATGATTTCCAACGCAACGTGCTGTGGCATCACCATTGCTAAATCATCGACGCCCGGTTGCCTGGTTGCCGGTGCTGAAAAACAGCGTAAAATCGTCTGCGAATATAATCTATATACATTTGTGTGTAAAATTACCGTTAAAATTGTGAATCGACCAAATGGCTCGCGCACGAACAAAGCCAGCTTTCCTTCCGCCACGTGCATGTAGCAGATGAAATACACTATAGGCGTGCGGAGACTCAATCCAGCTGTAGTAGGTATTATGTAAAATGCTCAGTTCCTGCTGGTAGAAAAGCGCTGTGTATACATTCACACACGTCTTCACCCCGGAACCAGTGTTATGCAGACAATGTTGAGGCATCTGTGATTCCGATGATGGCAGGTGGTTTACGTTGTGTGACGATGTACTCTTCAGATAATTTGTTTTTTGCGCTCACGCGTTTCCCCGATTCTTGTT
>NW_014577108.1:306052-307219 GCF_000485595.1 Priapulus caudatus | reverse complement strand
GTCTATTCACCATACCGGAACATGTATCACATCTCTCTCTCTCTCTCTCTCTCTCTCTCTCTCTCTCTCTCTCTCTCTCTCTCTCTCTCTCTCTCTCTCTCTCTCTCTCTCTATCTATCTCGCTCTCGCGCTCTCCCTCTCTCGCTCTCTTTCTTTCTGTCTCTCTGCTTCCCTCTTGCTCTCTCTCTCTCTCTCTCTCTCTCTCACTCTCTCTCTCTCTCGCGCTCTCCCTCTCTCGCTCTCTTTCTTTCTGTCACTCTGCCTCCCTCTCTCTCTCTCTCTCTCTCTCTCTATCGTTAACGATCTCTCGCAGATATCGCTGCTGGAGTAGCAGCGAAAATAGTCACGACCGTTCGAGAAAAAAAACACTAATAGATGAATATCTAGAAGCCAGAAATCAGGGGCGCGAATTCGCGCGGGAATGGCTTTCGAGATTTCTCCCGTCAACGCCCGAGAGGAAACTAATAGCGAAGAACTTCATTGTTCCCGCTGTACACGCCGAGGTGTCGACAAAGACGCGTGAAAACACGCGCAGCCGACGTCGGTTGGAGCTAGGCGCGGTGTCGGGGTATGATGAGAGAGCTGTTGCGGGCCGCACGGGCAATCATTTAATCATGACTCATGCATTAGCTACGTGGTAACCTTCACGTGGTAGTTAGCGGCGGGGAAACCCCGCAAGTAGCAATAATAGTAAAATTTAATTATAATAATAGCTAATTAGTAAACAGGTTGTCAAAACCTCTGCGTGATTGATTATCGTGCCGCTAGGTGGCGATAGTATATCGACTGGTGAGTAACCAAACAGCGGATTATTTGGTTAATTGCTCCGGGCGGGCAGTCTTGGGGATAGCTAGTTGATTGGATGGCAGATATAGTTGATAGTTTGTTTTAATAACACCTAGTTACTTGGATGTTATTAGTGGGTTACTTAGCTGGTGGTCAGTCAGTGGTACCTGCTATTCTATTATATGATCTGGAAATTCTGTTAGAAGGGTACGTCGGAAAGAATTATGCTGAAAACTGGCTACTCAATGAAGCTTCGTATCTGAATTGATGGCGCTAGTTTGTCAGATCTGGTGAAGGTGCGCGTGTATGTATGTGTGCGTGCGCGTGTATGTATGTGTGCGTGCGCGCGTATGTATGTGTGCGTGCGCGTGTATGTATGTG
>NW_014577108.1:298438-300938 GCF_000485595.1 Priapulus caudatus | reverse complement strand
ACTAGGTAAATAAACAGTAGACGGAGAGATATATTATTCATCGCACGAACCAATATAGCAAGCAAGAAATCCGCGGTCAAAAATAATAAATAAAAGATTACACTACCGACGTGAATACATAGATTGCACGTCATGTTTACATAAATAAGTAAACGTAGATATACGGGCGTCTAACATATCACTCGCGCGTTGACAGCGAATTCGATCCAACAGAAACGTGATATGTTCCCTCTGTCACTGCTACCACTCGCTGCTTCTATTACGGCTTTACAACAAAAAACTTTTAGAAATAAAACTTTATCACGATGCAATCGTATCGGCGAACGACAAGGTCAGAACTGCCAACCGACATTTACGTACGCCGCAAAAGGCAACTATTCAAACATTGCGACATCTACGCGGTAAGAGTGATAGACGGTTCGTTAAGCAAACTTACCCCTCGATACAGAAATCCTGCGGAACGTCATAACGGTGTTCTAGGAATCGTCGCCGGTGCCTCACTGCTGCAGGAGAGACATGATTGCCATGTTCGTAACCTGTGCGTGCGTGCGTGCGTGTGTGTGTGTGTGTGTGTGTGTGTGTGTGTGTATGTGCGCGCGCGTGTGTGTGGGTGTGTGTGTGCGCGCGTGTGCGTGCGTGTATTTATGCGTGCGTGTGTATGTGCTGAGACAGACTCCACTTGCTACACGGTGACGTCCCCGCTACCAGGTAACAGGTCGTCCACGGGGGCGAAAGCAACCAGCGAGGAAATACGTCGCAGTGTGCGCCCCTTATAGTTACTTCTCGCGAGAGAGCTTCTCAGCTACTAAACTATCGAACTCTGACTAGCAACAGTCAGCTCAGGAACTGAGCGGAACTCGCGTCGCCAGCCGACCGACCACGTCTAATCCAGACCCGCTTCTTTCACGACATACTCCTTCCCGCCGACTCTCCTTCTTGCGTGTGTTCCTCCGTCATCGCCTCTGTCGTCGTCTCTGCCGTCGTTGCCTTCTCTCCGATGATGACGACGGAAGCTAACTGACGCGTCCGCGCGGAGGCGACACGCTCGCGTACAGGCAGTGAGAAGACTGAGAGAGAGAGAGGGAGAGGGAGAGAGAGATCTATAGCGGCTCTCCGCGGCGCTGTAGCCGCAGCATCGATCTCGGGAAGAGGCGGCAGCAGCAGCAGCAGCAGCAGCAGCAGCAGCAGTACCAGTAGTGGAAGTAGTAGTAGCAGTAGCAGCACCAGTACCAGCAGCAACAGCAGTAGTAGCAGCAGCAGTAGCAGTAGCAGCAGCAGTAGTAGCAGCAGCAGTAGCAGTAGCAGCAGCAGTAGCAGTAGCAGCAGCAGCAGCAACACCAGTAGCAGCAGCAGCACCACCACCACCACCACCACTAGCAGCAGCAGCAGCAGTAACACCAGCAACAACAACAACCACCACTAACAGCAGCAGCACCACCACCACTAGCAGCAGCACGAGCGACACGTAGCCGACGTTAAGCGAAGCTGCAATCTAAGATCGGCCGACGACCGAAGCCTGCGAGCGTCCGTCGCCACCGGTCTGCCCTGATGGGCGCGTGATTAAACCTTATTGTAATTATGAACCTTATTATGAGAGTTCTATAGAGTTCAGTTGCATGAAGTTTGCTGACATAAACAAGCACGCACAACACAAACCAGACATGAACAAAAAAGCGATGAATAACTCGGCGCTATGAAAAAAACGACTTCCCGAAACAGTATTATACCTAACTACATTATTACCACCACCAAAATCTTGTTTCTATATAGCTATACCTATACCTATAATCAATAGCGTATTAAGAAGGTCTTAATACGCTCTTAATACGCTTTTGCTATAACAATGCTTTCACTTCCGGTTCCACGGTTTGCACACACAAATCACGATTTTAATAAAGACTTCGAATCTAATTACAGTAACGTCAATCCCGGTTATGTAATTTACATAAGACAATTAATAAAAATTAACAAACCAAAATCACGAGTTACTACATGACGTCACCTGCTTTCGCGGAATCAATACATTCCCACTACTTATAGCGCTTACTTGATATTTCCATTACTCTATAGTGTCGCTTTCGTTTGATATTTCATTCAATGTTATTTTCCCGTGCTCCTTAAATCAACTTAATTGATACTACAGCACCTAGGCGCATTAGATCATATAAATTAAGACCTCGACGCTACCGTGTGACCTTTTGTTAAGCTTTCATCTTTAATAAACGTCAGGGGCTGGATTTCTCTTCAATGCCACGCTTGCCTTTTATTACACACACACATATAAGGAAACACACACACACACACACACACACACACACACACACACACACACACACACACACACACACACACACACACACACGCGCACGCACACACACACACACACACACACACACACACACACACACACACACACACACACACACACACACACACACGCGCACGCACACACACACACACACACACACACACACACACACACACACACACACACACACAC
>NW_014577108.1:296871-298264 GCF_000485595.1 Priapulus caudatus | reverse complement strand
CCCCCCCCCATCTCTTCACACGAACACACAGAGCGCATACACCACGCCACCATCACCGCCACCAGTACAGCGCACCAGCGCTACACACACACACACACACACACACACACACACACACACACACACACACACACACACACACACACACACACACACACACACACACACGCACACAACATCGCTACACAGAGCTGCGACACCCCCCCCCACCTCTTCCGCACCCCGGATAGCCTAATCGCTGGATCGATATTAGATCGATGTAGATTCGACCGCCAATCGAACAGCTTAGCACAGGACAGCAAAGACGAAGAGAGATACTAACGACACCATCCTGTCTGTCGTATCGTCTGTCTTATGCAGTGCTTGTCGCTTATTAGAATATCGCTGCGTGGACGCTATACCCGCATTCTCGCTGGCTGCTCGGCGTGTCACCCGTGTGTCAATACTGCAGGATCCACAACACGCGCGCGCCGTTTCTGGCGTTACTACCTCTGTTATTGCGATAACGCACGCACGCGCACACACACGCACAGACTAACGCGCACGCGTGTACACGCAGTCACAGGCGCCCGCGCACGCACACACTCTCGGACGCCCACGCATACACGCGCGCGGCCACGCACTCACGCACGCACGCGCACCCACGCACGCACGCACGCAGGCGCGCGTGTACTACCTCCCCCTCCCTCCCTCTCCTCTGCCACAGCGTCCGTACAGCTCTTTTGTTGTTAATATGAAATTAAACGTGCCGTGGCTTTTCCGCCGCGCCGAGCTTTCAAACGACGACGCAAATAATCACGGCCACTTAGACCCGCTACGCGACCACTTGGTTACGCGCAGAAGGCTTGACTGCGCTTTTCTTAAGCACGCAGCGGGCCATTACGTGGTGGCCGAGCGTGCGACTTTAGCAACATTGTGTCGATATAGCGCCGCCGTGGTCGCTGTGTCGCGCATTGTCAGCCGGCAATGTAAATGTACAAGCGCAGACATCGCGCATGCACGGGGGAGTTTTTGATGGAAATTTGCAATAATTCGCGTATAATTATTACCTACGGTTCGTTTACGCTGGTATTTCGGCACGCGCGCTCGTTCAGCTTGCAGAGAGAGCGTCTGCGGAGGATGAACAGACGTCGGTTGAAAAAAAATCTTGCAGCCTAGTAAACATACTCTTCTAGATTCGATCACACGCCACACACAATTATATATATATATATATATATGTGTGTGTGTGTGTGTGTGTGTGTGTGGGCGCGTGTGTGTGCGTGCGTGTGCGTGCGTGCTTGCGTGTATTTATGCGGGCGTGTGTATGTGCTGAGACAGACTCCACTTGCTACACGGTGACGTCCCCGCTACCAGGTAACAGGTCGTCCACGGGGGCGAAAGCAACCAGCGA
>NW_014577108.1:287422-295250 GCF_000485595.1 Priapulus caudatus | reverse complement strand
TGTGTGTGTGTGTGTGTGTGTGTGTGTGTGTGTGTGTGTGCGCGTGCGCGGGTGTGTATGAATAGCGAGAGAGGCTGGATGTCTCTTATTTTTCCCATGTGTATTATGTTTTATTTCTAATATATTATTTTCCTAGTGGGACGATGGGACACTATGAGTTCATTACAAAATTTAATTGCCGTATAACCATTATATTATGATAACGAAGATTTCAGTACGACGCCATCATCACGTCATACGGTCGAATTCACGTGAACAATAATAGAATGGTAATAAAAAAAACGCCGCATAAACAGACGCGCTATTGATTTTGAGGAGAGCTGTTTAATATCTAATATGATAAGGAAATTTCTATCTTAATATTCCGCCGTGATTTCGAAACGTTGAAGATGCGGCGACTTGTGCTGCCAGGCAAAAACATGATGACGAATGACGAATGAAGTTTAGCACGAAATGCTGTCCTTAATACATTTTAATGTCTTAATATAAGTCTAAACGTGTACAAATGAACTTACGTGCAGCGAATAGATGCGTAGATACTTACTTTAGCTGCATAGATGCTTTACAATCTACAATAACTGGCCTTTCTCTTTAGCTGGGCGCGGTTCTGGTGCGGCTGCGACGTTAATATTACAGGGTCATTGCTTAAACTGGATGACAAACGATGGCAAAGAGTTGCTTCTTCTGAATGTCATCTCCTACGTGTATACAGAAACGAAGAAAGGACGACTGTCCTACCTTTCTTATCGCTCCATCCATGCCTTGCCCGCGAGACAATATCATATACAGCACATTCCGGGAAGACTGCTTATTGACTTGTTTACTTGAACTGCATTATATGCTATTAAAATTCATGATACGGCTGTGGTAATCACAAATGGCATTCAATAAGCCTAATAAAACATAATCCGACTACCAACACGTCACTGCCTCCGACAGATGGCGTAACCGGCTCAGCGGTGGCGGCCATATTTATGATAACAGACATTGCATTGCTGTGGGAATCGGCTGAAAGATTTAAATAGATCTACTTATATATAGTGGATTTCATGGAGCTATAATATGCACACAGCCTGGAATGGGGGCCCCGTCGAATAAATAAACAGACAACATAAAGTGGCGATAAAATCACAATTCCACTTATCGAAAGCAATAATTCGGATGCGTTATTATGATTGGAAAATTTAAGTCAGCAGGAAACGCGCATTTGTGTAACGGCCAAACAACCCCGTGTAATATAAATCACCATTGAAAGGCAGCTAGACATTATGCTATTTTGGATTATCTTTATTTGTTTATTCTCCATTACTCTCCTGTTCAAACATTACGTTTCTGTTTTAGGGAAAAAAACGACTAGCTAAACTATTGTGCAATTTAAGTGGATATATATTAACTCATAATGCATTAGATAAATGTAATGTTTCTCCGTGTGTTAGGATTCTGCGTCAGCTAGCATACTTCGTCTTTAACCAATTTCCTTGGTTCTTACATACTTAGGCCTACCTCTATCAACATATAATTGCTTAAACCCGCCCATGCCACTGATGATATTCGTCAGGACCACGACACTAGAATGCAGGCAATGCACTTTTCCTTCTCGTATTGTACATGCCACCGAGGTAAAGAAAGAAATCTTCAATTTATTCACCTATCGATCCTTCAACGATAAATGCAGTTTTCCCAGTCGCCAGGTTGAAACCTGATCGCCTTTGAGCAATACACTGAGTGGTCTTCGCCGTGTTATTCCAATAGATACATGTTCTCCTTCTCTCTCTTCGCTTTAATACGTCGCTCGCTCATAAGCGTTATTTCAATCATGCGTTTTGGGGAGACTGCTCCTGCGATACGCCACTCACTGTCGATTGGTTTCATTTCTGATATCTGTGACATTGGGAGCGCAATTTTCAGGCCGTTCCCTCGGCGAGATTGGATCGAATCACATCGTCGTCCTACTCGCACAGAAATTCCGACGATTCTCCGGTGCCAAGTCGTTGCTTCATTTTTACTCATATGTTGACGTGAGTATTCCGTAGTCTGCCGCCCACCCCACCCCACCCCACCCCACCCCACTGTCTCATCGCCCATACGTACCTTGCCCACTTTATCTATATCTTATTTCATATTTTCTATTCTTTATTTTTTTTTTACATATTCTGTTTTGTTACGTTCTGCATGATATGTTTCTCTGTATGTATAGGAATATATATGTTTCCGTGCGCGATGACGTAATAGAGAGAACAATGGAAGAGTCCTCCGCAATGCCATGAGAAAAGCAGGAGGAGAAGGAGATGGAGAAGGAAGAGTAGAAGGAGATGGAGGAGGAGGAGGAAAAGGAGATGGAGGAGGAGGAGGAGGAGGAGAAGGAGATGGAGAGGGAGGAGGAGAAGGAGGAAAATGTTACATTCTTGTTAAAACCACCACAACACGAGACTATGATACAGATGTTGCCAGAGTTCCGTGTTAAAATAGTTGGTTATGTAATTATAGTTGTTTATTGTTTGAATGTCTACTTGAAAGAGCTGTCGGTTTGACGAACGGCATTTTCTTATTTACTGGTTTATGTTTGGCTTCAAACAACAATGAACAGCTCGAGCTTCTCCAAACACCTTTAAATTTTTTACTCTCGTTTTCTGATTTTAGATTTGTAAGTAGCCAAGTATAAGTGTCTAATATAAGATACAGGTGGGTAATATATCGGGAACGAGTGTGCGACGTAATGTAGAGTTGTGAAATACGACGTACGAGTGTGTAATATGTGAAACAAGTGTGTAATATACGGATGCCAGATAAGATATGAAGCAGGAGGTCAGACTTCATATGATCTTTGTGGGAAGCGCCACGACAGCTACAAAAGTTAACTATTTTCTTAGCGGCACCTGCTTCTTACGTTTCGTACCCACATAGGTGAAGAGCGCTACGTATCTTTTGATATGCCGTTGTAGAATAAATCTTCGTTGTATTTTATCCGGGGGAGGGGGGGTCTCTCGTGCACGGTTGTCCGGCCCCGTCGTATTCTCTGGATATCGATTTGATTAGAAACGTCGCCGCCTAGGCCTATATCTCGCAGACGTATTCACGAGATAGTTCGAGATTCTTCTTAGAGACTCGTTCGTTATAGTTGTGAAAAACTAAATCACCTCTCCGCGCTCCGCTCGGCTCGAGATCGAGAAACGGTTTTGACGATGAACCGTGTTTTTTACATGAAAAAAAAAATTCCCCCCTTTACATTCGGCAATGGCCGATCGTAAGAGTTTCCGATCGTATGCACTCACGGGGCGATCGTGAATGGAATGCGAAAAAAGTTCATTTTCCGCGTGCGGTGTATCACGTATGGCGCACCTGTTTTTAGAGTGTCTCTTGGGGACTTTTCTACTCGTCCTCTGTCTCTCTCTCTCTCATCGTCTTTTCACCGCAAAGCAGCAGCTCGCACGCACGCAAGCCCAAACGCACGCACGCACGAATGTGTGTGTGTGTGTGTGTGTGTAGTGTGTGTGTGTTGTGTGTTGTGGACTGTGTGTGTGTGTGTGTGCTGTGGTTGTGTGCGGTGGCGTGCGCGCGCGTGTGTGGTGTTGTGTGCGTGCGTGCGTGCATGCGTGCGTGCGTGCGTGCGGCGTACCACGTCTGTGCGTGCGTCGCGTGCGGCGCCTGGTGCGTGTTGTGTGTGCGTTAGTGGTAATGAAGCATAAAGTATCCAATTATATCACATATAATGGAATAAGAGCTGTGAGACAATGGTTTAAGTGAGCGTGTATGGCTGGACGTAGATACCCCCGCGCGCATAAGCGCGTCACGTTCGTCTGCTATTGTATGGCGCGTTAGAGTAAGCGCGTGCGAGCGCGCGGGAGCAGTGTGTAACACACAACACAACACGCAAGTCCCACACCGCCCAGCGGGCAACCCTCGGCAAGGTAACGTCCATAAATCATGAGTCATACTCATACTGCCTGGCGTACGCCAGCAGCGAGTCGATAAGAGATATCATAGGGGCTAATTTTCTCATTTTTTCTCTCAATCTTCTCGGACAATCCCATTGTCGTCAAAAGCAGCGGACCGCGAGAGGCGTGCGTACCCATTTACGGAGTATCAACGCGATTGCGTTTTCCAACCGGTTGAGTTGGCCCTTGGTACGCCGGCAGCAACCCATGTCCCTGAAGACTACTCCATCCTCCTTCTACCGTCTTCTTCATCGCGCCTCCTCCTGCTACCGCCTCCTGCCTGCTCTTTCCGCTTATTTTCGCTCCTTCTTATCTGGACTGACCTGCCGCTCTTTCCCCTCCTGCTCGCGGCTACTCGGCATCCTTTCCACTCTTCTTCTCGGCACCCCCGGCGCCCGGCCCGCTCTTCGCTCCCTCCCCCGATCTTCCTTCCTCGCATCTTCGGCATTTCTGCCTGGCCTCCTGCCTCCTCATTACGACCTACTTCTGGCCTCCGTCCATATTTGCCCTTCACTCCTCATGCCCCTCTTTACCCGTCTCAACTTTCCCATGGGCCTTTTGCCTCCTCCCACCCATGCTCCTTCTAATTCTCCTCGCTCAATCCTTATCCTTCTACATTCTCATTCATCGCTCCTGCCTCCGTCTTTCCTCCTCCTACCTCCTCCCTCGCATCTCCTTCTTCTTCCTGCTTCTGGGCTCATGACGTGGGGTCACAGTACGTCCGTACAGACCTTTGAACCGGCGACGCCCAAATGAATGAAAATTACGCCGCATTCTACTATTGCCTGTGTTATTTGGCTTCAGCATTCAAATCCGCGGACGTCGGATTAATCCAAAGATATAAAGCTTATTCATCACCGTACGATTTGCCGAGCGCGGCGAGCATAATAGGAATTGATTCGGTGCGTTTTAAATCGCTGCAACCAGCGCCTCTGCTCGCGTCTCTCCTCATCTCTCTCATCTCTTCTACCGTCTCTCTCATCTCTCCAAGACATTCTCGCGCGCCTCTCTCCTCCTCTCTCTCTCTCTCTCTCTCAAATCTGGTCTCTCTCTCTGCTGCTACTCTCGCCCTCTCTCTCTCTCTCCGATCCGTTCTCATCTCTCTGCTCTGCCAGTACTCTCTCAGTCTTTCTCTCTCTCTCCCACAGTCCTCTCTCTGCTCCTCTCTCGTCCCTTTCTCTCCATCTCTCTCGTCTGTCTCTCTGCGTCTCTCTCTCTCTCTGCTTTCAGTTAGCGTCGGCCACTGCTTACTAATCTTTCTCTTTATCTCCTCAGCCTCTCTCTCAGCTCTCCTATTCTCTCCGTCATCTCGCCCGGCCGCTCCCCCCACTGCCTCCCTCTCTCTTTCGTCTCTCTCTTCTCTCGTCCTCCCCTCTCGCCGCCGGCCCCCGCTGCCCTCTCTTCCCTCTTTCTTCTCTCTCTCTCTCTCTGCCTCTCATCCCGCATACCGGGTCTCTCTTCCTCTCCGTCTCCATCGGCTCTCATTTCATTTCGTTTTTTTGTTCTCTCTCTCTCTCTCTCTCTCGTCATTCTCTCCTAACTATCTCTCTTACTCATCTATTCTCAATCTCTCTGCTCTCTCATCTCATCTCTCTCTTCATCTTCAAATACTCAGATCTCGTCTCTCTCATCTCTCCATCTTTCTTTCGAATCAATGCACTGCCCTCTCTCTCCATCTCTCTCTCTCCTTCCCCCTCCCTCTCTGTGACATGTCCCAATCTACGTGACGGGTCATAAATAGTGCAAGATTGCGAGACTAAATATCTCATTAGCGGGAGGCGACGTGTGCGAGCGCTCTCCACTTTAATAAAGTCTTCGATCTTCTGTCGCTGAGACGGACGGACAGACTTAGAGAGATCGCATCGTCCATGGTTCCGCATTGCTATATATCAGTCTTGCTACTTTTGCTGGGTACCCCGCTAAACTGAGCCTAACGTGTAGAACCATCACGAATTGAAAGACTTCCAAGTGAAGTTGAATGAAGTTGCCAGCACAAAAGGTGGTCGGACATTCTGGCAGTGTTGTCTTGTTTTGGTTGTAGCAGGTATTTACCGTGCTGCCTCCCCGAACTGACGGGGGATATTTTCGCTATCTAACAAGGATGTAGCCAAGATTAAAAAAAACAACCTTACTTATTAAAGTGATTACGTCACGAATTTCTAGCACCATCAAGTAGTATATTTGTGTGTTATTTGTACAAAATAAAATGTATGAAAATACCATAAGTGTTTCTGTTTGCTTTTCATGCTTATACACCTTCTTTATATGCCCTAATTTGCCGGTGAAAAACAGAGAGACGCCAGTATCTGAACAGTACTGGGGGAATAGTGTTAGACAACAGAAATTACCAAATCGTCTAGATTTTTGCAAATTTAACCAACGTAAAAACATTTTTATCAGGTGAGAGTTTGAGGATATATTTAGTAACGTTAGTTCTTACTTTTAATGTAAAAAAATGGCAATTTTTTTTTTACAAATTTTACCATGGAAAATTCGTGACGTAGTCAATTTAATATATATAAGTGGTGCATAATTTAACTGAAACAAATTGGGAGAGAATTAATCTATCATAAATTATTGATCGAAGATTATTTCAAACGTCATGAAGCGCGTGCAAAACAAGAACAGTACTAATTATATTATAATAATAAATTCAGAAAGAATTAAAGTTACGTCATCACCGCGAAAGGCAGCGCGAATAATGTACTCGGCCAATCCCTGGTAAGCTCTGATAATTCTTAAAAATCCACTTCTTCTAATTATAATCAAATTCTAAAACTTTTTTTGTTATTTGCTATTGCTATTGAACAATGAGTGTGGTCCGTAACATGTAGTAGTTAAGAGTTATAAGCAGTGATGATAATAAATTTTGATGAAAGTTAAATATAAATAAAAAATGTGGGAAAAAGCGAGTAACGTTTCCCTTTAACGAGTTTCCTTAACTCGATATCACTTGTGATTGTAGCACAACACCGTAGTCCGCGTGGTTTGATGCTACCTCGGCATACGGACAGATTCGGCCCCTATTGTTGATCAGAGATATCTTCGCGTGTCTAACATCGGCTACGTACTGCAGCCTGGTCACCTCGACAAGGACACACCACAGTCAGCCATTATTGCTACTGCATGTACTGATGTAGCGTACGGACTGTTTGCGCCTATATACACGTATATATAATATATTATATATAATATATATATATATATAATAATATATACGTGTGTGCGCGTTTAAGTTTAGTCTATAACGGTTTTCCGGTGAGAGTTGTTCCATGTACACAGTAGCTCTACGCGATGCCTACAGTTCGACGTTAGTTTTATACTTGTTTTATCCAGCGTAAGTGTCCTCATATTTGTCAAACTGTTGGTCCGCCAAGTGTCCCCCTCATATTTGTCACTGTGGTCCAACCAGTGTCCTGCACATATTGTCACTGGGGTTTCGCCAAGTGTCCTTACATACTGTCACTAAGAGATCGCCAAGTGTCCTCGCATCTGTCAACTAGGGTCCCCAAGTGAGTTCGATGATTCGCTGTCGTGATTGGAATCATATAGCAGAGACCAAGCGCGCCTAGGCGGATATGGCGAGAACTACCCTTACAGTCTAAATTAAAGTTCGGCATAGGCAGATTCCAATCAAAAGGTGAAGACCCCTATCAATCAAAGGCGGAAGCCGGCCGTCTTTCGACATCTCGTCATCTCTCATCTCTCTCTCTCTTCTCTCTTCCTCTTCTCCAATCTTCTCTTCATCTCTTCATTTTTCTCTCCTTATCTATCACTCTCTCTCTCATCGACTCTCATCATCTTCTTCTCTCTCTATCTCTCTCTCTCTCTCTCTCTCCTCTCGTCTCTCATCCTCTCTCTCTCTGCCTCTCTCTCATCTCTCTCCATCTCTC
>NW_014577108.1:282265-285413 GCF_000485595.1 Priapulus caudatus | reverse complement strand
CTCTCTCTCTCTCTCTCTCTCTCTCTCTCTCTTCTTTCTCTCTTTACACACACGCGCGCGCGCAGCAGGTGGGCAGCAGGCGAGTCGGTTCTCAGACGGCAACGAGACAACATTGTGCAGTGTACCCCAGGTACGTGTTAACGCTAAATACTTAATGCGTACACACGCGAGGGCGCGTACCTATCTCAGCTATAGCCAAACTCTGGTCATTCACTAAGGAATCGATTAACCAACATGGGATGTAACACCGAACAGTGGCGGAGGAGGACAAATCAGACAGCAGGGGAGCGAACAAAAGTTCAATTCAGAGGATACAGCAGAGAGACAAGCAGCTCAGCGTCAGAGGACAGGTTACGTAGTAAGGTCGTTAGAGGACAGAGAAAGAAAGGTGAGGGAGCGAGAGAGAGAGAAAGAGAGCGAGAGAAGGATATATATATATATATATATAATATAGGCACGAGCATACCCGGGAGTGATTTGCAGGGTAAATGGCGTGTATGTGTACGTGCCAAGTAAAATAATATATTGTAGAAATTATACGTTTAAAATAGAGAGTAAATATTCCTAGCACTAGCTTCACATAAAAATATTAATCCCAACGTTTCTGTTTAGTAGTCGTAGAGCGACCTCGCAGCGTAACCCTGCTGAAATTTAAATCGGCCAATAGATGGCGATACGTGTTCTACAATACCATAGGAAGCTGTATGCTCAGCCTTTTAAACGAATGAAATGGTGGTATTTTAAGGTACCATTTGAATTCAGAGAGCGCATACCCACCAGTTACTTTAATGGTTATTTGGTGCCTAGTCCTGTCAAATCTCCATGTAGCATATCGAGGGATATGCGTTAGGGAAAGCCCAATATATGCCAAATACAAAAATATTTTGTTGAAATTATAAAATAAATATTCTTCGCGCAAGCCTGAAGTGAAATATTAATACTGGTGCCTCTATTTAACGATGGCAGAGTGTCCTGGTTGCGCGGCTGAGTGCCCTGGTTGGCGTAACACCAATAACATTTATATTAGCCAACAGATGGCGGCATGTGTCCTACATCGATGCAGCCGTGTGTCCAGCTTTTTTACTCGGGCTCTCCATATTATAAATAGAGGTCTACTGGTAAAAATGTATAAGGGAAATCTATGCTGAGATACCCCCTAACGATATTAAATGCATATTCATCACAAAATATGACTCATCTGGTGAGATATTGCGCATGCGCTGACACACTAACGTAGACAGATTGTGCTGGCTGGTATACAGATCGGGACCTTACATGCAAGGTCTTCCTCCTATTTCTTAAGTGATGCTTACTGGTAAAATGTTATCATATAAATCTATGCTAGGATAACTCCTCTTTATTTTAAATGCATAATCAATGCAAAATATTATTTTTCTCAGAGGATATTGCGCATGCGCGCGCACCGTGTCAGGCGTGCAGTACCGTATAAAGGAAACATCATAATATAGCATGCTGAAGGAACAGGGGATAGGAGACAAAGGAAAGGGGCAGAGAAGATAGCTGGTGCGGTAGAAGAAGAATGAGGCAGAGCGAGAAACAGGGGAGGCAAGAGCAAGGACGCGAGGACATAAAGTAGATGTTTTGTACCCTACAGGCTAGGGCGCTCTCCTAATTATAAACTCAGGTTTACTGATAACAATTAATTACAGAAATCTATGCTGAGATACCCCCTAACCACTTTAAATGCAGATTCATCACAAAATATAACTCCTCTGGCAAGATATTGCGCATGCGTCAACACACTAACGCAGCCATATTATGTACTGGCTGGTATATGCAGTGGTCACCAATAACTCCTCTGGCAAGATATTGCGCATGCGTCAACACACTAACGCAGCCATATTATGTACTGGCTGGTATATGCAGTGGTCACCTTACATGCAAGGTCTTCATCCTATTTATGAAGAGATGTCTACTGATAGAATGTTATCATATAAATCCATGCTAGGATGACTCCTCTTCATTTTAAATGCATAATCATTGCAAAATATTATTCTTCTCGAGAGATATTACGCATGCGCGAGCACTGTTTTAGGCGTGTAGTACCGACTAAAGAAAACTGCATAATATAGCTTGCTGTGGGAGAAAGGGGTAAGAGACTGAGGAAAAGCGGCAGGAAAGATAGCTGAGGAGCGGTAAAAGAGGAATAAGGCTGAGCAAGGGACAGGGCAGACAATGGTAAATACGGGAGGGGGTGAAGTAGCAGTTTTGCATCCTACAGGCTAAGGCGCTCTTCTAATTATAAACACAGGCTAACTGATAACAACTAATTACAAAAATCTATGCTGAGATACCCCCTAACCATTTTAAATGCATATTCATCACGAAATATAACTTCTCTGGCAAGATATTGCGCATGCGTCAACACACTAACGCAGCCATATTATGTACTGGCTGGTATATGCAGAGGTCACCTTACATGCAAGGTATTTGTCCTATTTATTAAGTTGTATAGTAATTGTCATCTGTAAAATGAGACTGAAATTGTTCGATATTTAAGGAAATCGATGTCAACCAGGAGTTAATAATCTCAAAGAGAAATGAGAGATTCGAGATTATTCACTCCTGATATACACTGATGCACAACAACGATGAAATAATGCACACAATACGAACACATGCAGACACAGAGAGAGACATAACGCACACCCACGCACGCACAGCGAGAGAGACGGGTGACAGACACAAAGGCAGCTACGCACTCCACTCGCATTCACACACGCCCACACACCCGCACGCGCATGCACGCACACGCGCAAGCACTCACGGACTCACTAACGCAGGCACGCACGCGCACACGCACGCTCATACATACACACGCCCACCCACGCACGCACGCACGCACGCGCGCACACACACACACACGCTCACACACACCCGCGTAGACGCACATATACACGTACAACAGCATGCACATCCGCCCATGCACCTACACCCACACACACCCACGCGCACACGCATGCACACAGGGTGAGCGAGATAGATAGTTAGATAGATATGTAGATAGGTTTATAGATAGATGGGTTGATAGATAGATAGATAGATAGATAGATAGATAGATAGATAGATAGATAGATAGATAGATAGATAGATAGATAGATAGATAGATAGATAGATAGATAGATAG